>NC_142390.1:6415000-6642500 GCF_059441005.1 Hippichthys cyanospilos | reverse complement strand
ATAGGTCAAGGTTTTGATTTCATGATTCATTTGAGTTTTGAATATTTTCTCATAGATTTTATTTGGGTGAACATCTCTGCTGTAGTGTTCACTTACCTGCGTCATTTGCCATGTTGTACCTAAGCCCAAATTTCTTTTCCAATTGTCTTTTTCATAGTTCACATCCACAATCTGCATGTGCATTTAGTGCACAGCACATTTGTGTTTATGCATCAACATATGTCCATCAGGGCGACGGTTCGATGCGGCAGCCCTGAAGGGGTTCCCAGGCCCGGACAATACGCTACTATGTTCTCTCCTCCGCACCTGTGTTATGCTTTGCTGGCGACAAAAGATGTACTTTTCCTCTTTGTGACCGGCTTTATTTCCATGACTCACGTCCCGAAAATAGTGTTCGCCGCCAGCAAAAAAAAAAAAATCTTTGTAAGGACGAGGCCTGGATGGCTTTGAACACATAAACACAGAAGTTGTGTGGTTAGTGAATGTGTGGCATGTGAAGCAGTCATTGGGTACAGTTGGGATGTCAATGCCGCCTTTCAGCCCGTTATGTTGCGAGGCAAATTTATTGAAAAGAAAATGACTTGTGCTTAGCTTGATAAACGTACCAGAAATCAACATTTAGTTTGAAGTTAGGTTAGTTGCGAGTTTAGTTAGCCGCCTCTTAACGTTGCAGTTCAAACCTATCAGGAAGATGAAACAGTATTTAATGTGATTTTATTTTTCTTATCCCCTATCTGGCACATTCGGATAACTAAATGTGATTTGGGTCAAATTGACCCAGCAGCTTTATTGCTGTTTCTGGGAAGCAAGTATCAGGAGAGATAATAAGGACATATAAACAATGTTTACTGGGATTCTTTTGCTATTTCTGACACTTTTCAACCGGGTCAAATTGACCCCGGAAAGCACAAAAAAAAAAAAAAAGATATTAAACATACATGTATGTATAAAAGTTTAAAAAAAACAAGAGGTGTAATTAAGCACCACTCCAAACTACAGCAAAGGAGTAAACCATTTTGATGTTTTTTTTTTTTGTTGTTTTCTACATTATCTCATCTTGTTTTGGGATCTCAGGTGCACCTCATTGTTGTAAACCAATGTGTTAAACTGTGCTACCACCCTGTCACAAAAACCTTACTACTGCCTCCTAGCGGATATTAAGACAAATACAATTGTTTTATAGTAATATTCTTGAATTGTGTTATATGAATCATAATTTAAGTAACTTTTTATTCTTTTAAATTAAAAACAGAGAAAAAAAACAGGAATGAATCAGCATCCTTTCTCTGTCATTTCTTGGACAAAAATTTCATCCTGTTCCCTGTCAAGAAAACAATAAAAATTGGTCAGATCAACAGAGCAAAAAATAAATAAATTGAGGCAAAAAAAAAAAACTGATCCTTACCTAAACCTTTGAGAAATCGATTAACCCTCCGGTGTTCACTCTCATGGATGCTGTCCAGATATTCGTGCACCCTCATTTCAAAAAGCCCTGCGGAGAAGTTGGTGTGTGTGTTTGTGTGTTACATTTGAAAAACAATTGCTTGAAAATCACTGGAAGCAGCTAACTTTCTTACCTCTCAGACTTGGCCCATTCAGCTCCCTCTCCTGGATGAAGCCACTGAACATCTGCGTCTCCATGAAAACCTCCAGGAAACGCCTCATTGTCTTGGAGGGTACGGCCTTGCGGAAGGCCTCTCGCTGGAAGGAGCAAGGCGATGACGGCGTGGAGACGTCATCCTCTTTTTCGCTGAAGAAGAATAGAGGATAGTGGCCCACAAGCTCCACAAAGAAGCGGACAAAGGCCTCAGACACAACCGTGCTGAGGTACTCTAAACAGGAAATCAGACAGGTAAATTAGTGGTCATCTAATAAATAAATACTGTACGTAAAATTCACTTTACCATTATTGTTGTCACCTCCACCTGCAAGATCTCTTCTCCTCTCCAAAACATTCTCCAAAGCAGACTGAAGCTTAGAAGGCAGGATGGAGTCTTCATCATCCAGCTTAAAAAGAGCCCAAAAATACTCCGGGGTTCCCACATTCGTCTTTTATGATTAACCCACCTGTTTTAGGAATCGACTTTTTCCCAGATCGACGACCAGAACCTACGCAGTGACAAATCGGCGTGATTGAGAAACTTGACACGTAGGGGTGTCAAAATCTTTCTGACCTCTTCCAGAGGCAGCTCGGTGAGCTGAGGTAAGGAGCCCGACAGCAGGCCCACGAAGAAGGGGGTCGGAGTGCACATCATGTGCATCATGGCGGAGGGGAGCACGGGAATGTAGGTGTGCTGCCACACGAACGGGTAGAGGAGCGCTACCACTGCATGGCAGCACTGGGACAAGGAACTGAAAAAAAAATTGGCTAATTCTGAAATGACGCACATCCTTACATGCTGTAATGGTGGATACACAGGTCAGTCGTATTTACTGCCATCTAGTGGTAATATGAAGAAATGACTCGTCCTGTGGCTATTTGTTTTGGTCTAAATCTCTTGAAGCTGCTCGACTAGTCCGAGTGTGCTCAGCTGAGGACATCCTGGACATGGTGGACTTGGCAATGATGTCGCATGTGTTAACTTTGATGTCTTGCTGAGACAAAAATGGACACAAGAGCGGACAGGAGGATATGTTCAAACCTGAGATTATCAGCTGTAAAGATGACCTTGCGCTCCAGAAGTAGAGAAGCAAACACCCTGAGAAGCAGCCTCACACTCAAGCAGGAAAAAAGACACTCAAAGTCCACGTGCTCCAAATGCGAGTCGGGCGGTCGACACAGCTCCATCACCTACCAGGGAAGGAAACGCAGCAAGAGGTAAAAATATGATTTTCTCGATTATTTTACCTTTTTTATGTTCTCTAATTTACAGCAGTTGTATAAACTTACATCTGTGCCATAACTTTTTACTCCTGGAAATAGCCAAAGTAAGACGTTCTTTCAAAGGAATTTACAGAGAATTTTGCTGTGGGATGACAATAGTTAGCGTACTATAATAGAGGCCTAAAGGAAATCCTTATTGGCCCGGCCCTTTGTTTTGTTTTTTTAATCATTCTTGTATTCTTAATTCTTTTCTTATTTTTTCATGATCTTTTCATCAAAAGACGCATTGTACCTCCGTGCCTGAACCGGGGAGAAAAGTCTTGACGGTGATGGTCCTTCCCGGAGCTGGAAACTGCGCCTCCATGATGGCTCTCATCAACGGCTGCACCAGAGCCGGAGACAGCGCTCGCCGCCTCTCCACCTCATCCAGCACCTGCAAGTATCATCACACACGCATCACCACATTCAATGTACAAGTGAGAATTGGAAAAAAAAAAAAAAAAAAACGTTCATGTTGAGAGCGTTACCTTGCAGAACAGCTTAAAACATCCGAGGCGGCTAACAATGCAGTAGACTTCTGGTAGACGTTTTCCTTGACCATTAGGCTGAAAGCAACTCAATTTATTTGGCACATTCTTACATGACTTAGTATATTCATAAAAATGTGTGTTTGTGGTACTAACGTTTCAAATGGGTGTCATATTTAACACTTTTCTACTTCATTAAGATGCACTAATTAGATTCATCTAAACCTGTCTTTAGATCGCATGTAAAGCAGTAACATCCATGTCTATAATTCCCAAACTAAATCATTGCTTGTGAAAATGAAGATTTGCATTGTTTACGATCACATTTCCACAGAGTGACCAACAAATTTCATGATGTGTATTTAGAAATACAGGGTTATGCTATCTATGTTTCATAACTTATGACAGCAGTGTGACTTTTATACAACTGCTGTAAATGCTTAGAGTACATAATGGGAAAAAAGTTAAAAAATGGGTAAATATTGGCCATTTGAACGATTATTTTTGGCCAGTATTTGTTGGGCCATAATTGGTGACCCTAATAACCACTGTAAATATATTGATTAATTAATGGTAAATGTTTTGCAGGCAGGCGTTCTCAAAAAGACTCCAAATAAATATAGAATATCTCAGTGCTCATCAAAATAAGGCCGACAATTCATTTTAAAATGATTAGAATGCAGTTTAAAAATTAAAAATACTTTTAATAATTTTAAAAATATTTATTCATAATGTAATGCAGATAAAAGTCAAATAAAAAATGTACTAGTGATTAAAACATAGTTCTTTGATTAAATGTAAACTATCACACAAAAGTGAAATATAACTGAATTGTACTAACAGTAATTCGTCCTCAAACCACTAGAGGGAGACTGAGCACCAATTTTAGCTTCAAGATTCCAATAAAAAAATCTTCTCAATACTAGTTTGTTTTTTTTGCATTTGAAAAAAATAGTAGGGTCCAGTTTTTTGCCTACTAGGGTTTCCCACTCTTTGTTAATCCGTCTCAATTTACACTCATATGTAACTAGCATAGCTAGATGAACAAAGATATTTTATATGGAGTCCACAAATATTCACTTTCTGCCTAATTGAGTAAAAAGGGATTTCCCTCAAAGGCACAGTGGTTGGGAATCACACAATGCATGCAAACGCAGTATGCGGAGTGTATACATGCGCACTGTCCATGCAGCCTTTCCCAGACACACACTTCCTGTTTTCCCACAGGCATGCCAGCATTTTTGGCACGGTTATTTATTTAGCCGTGATGGTCGGTATTCGGCTGCTTCCTGTCCACTGCTGCCTTTTATTATTTTCAAATGATTATTATTTACCAGCAAACGGCGACAGTATCCAAATCTTCTGCTCCCATCCTCTCCGGTCAATACGAATGAGAACATCTCACTAGAAAGGCGTGAGAAATGTTAAATACACAAATAAAGCCATGATTGGCATGTTATGACTGCACAGTTTAAAAATAGACGAGGACAAAACCATTGGTGGGTAAAATTGGTTCATGAGCTACATATGGCCCACTTTTTTCTTTATTCCGGTTCACTGAGTATTCACATAATCACAGACCCTGTAAAATTAGACCAGAAATTTACATACCAATCTTAGATTTATTCCCCCCCCCCCAAAGTAATGACTTGGCTATCTAAACAAATTCATTTTGCCCTTGCGTTCCAAGTATTTTAAATACATTTTTGAAACTTTTTTTTCAATTAACATGGATGAAAGGTTTGGCCCAAATGTGGCCACTGAGAACACAAAATTTTCCCCACCAGTTATATAAACTCAAAAGACTTTTTACATGAATTTATACAATGCATAAATCATACTTGTTATAATTATTGTTATGGCTAATTTGTCTTGACGTTGCCTCACCTCGGGTAACTGTCTGCCGGTTCCCAGTCTTTTGCATCGGGGAAACAAAATTTGGCGATAATCTTAAGCTGATTGTCAGTCTCCCTCAAGAATTTGAAGCTTCGTTCCAGCTGCAACACAACAACGAAATGTCACTAAAGAAGCGACCAAATATGGAACAAACCACTTCTGACCTTTGGGGGGAACTGCTGTGTTACTTCAGGGACATAATGGCCACCCGTTTTGGCCTTCTTCAGCGACACAACCAGGAAGTAGTCAAAGAGCTGCCGACAGTGATGATTATCCAAGCTTCTGGTTTTGCTACTGTTGCACTGGACCCCCATGTGGCTCGGGGGGCTCAGTATGGACTGCACTGAGACCAGCCTCTGTTGGTGGGCTGCGTCAGAAAAAAAAACGAGTCCTTGAAGGAAAACCAAAAAAGCCCTCCAGAGATGTCCCTTACCTTTGGCTCGCTCTTCAAATTCACTCTCGGAATCGCTGTTTTCGTCGGTTGCTGTGGGCAAAACCATAAAAGGCAAATATTAAGTAGTCTGAATATGAATTAAGATCGACGTATGACTGAAATGGACTGGAATCCATGTGAACGTGCCACGGGGCTAGCATTGCGGCTAGCATTTCTGACTTTGGTCATGTGACGTCGCAACGCGAGCTTGACAATCATTTCAGTCAAAGTTAAATATAACCGATCACCTCTTCCTGAGCTGGTCTCGGCATAATGATAAATCCTCCTAAGGTGTTTCTTGCCGATCCGAGCCTCGAAGATGCCGTTGATCCTCAGGACCACCTGAATCGGATTTATTAATTTATTTGAATTTTAATAGAACCAAGCTACTTACTGCGCTAAACAGACCGTCGGTATCCTGCGGTAGGCGCGGCTGAAGTGGTCCGAAGATGACCACGGGGTGTCAGTCGGGGTGGACGGGGGGCTGAGCTGGGATGGCGAAGCAACACCACTACCTCCACTGTGGTTCTGCTGGTTACTCCAACGCAGGTCCAGCAGCTTAAAACTCCTGCCGGAATTCTGCCTAAAGAAACCGGGCCGTGAAGCCTGGGAAGAGGGACTATGAGAAGCATATGAATTTAAGTCCTGTAACGTCCGTGTATTTTCTATCTGGGCCTTCAGTGGGATTGTCCCCCCTGGTGTCTTCGTCCTTACAAGACACTGATTTGAATGCAATACAGTCATGAGAGAATGTATCGAACCTTGCTTGTGTCAGCACCAGGAGAGGAGGGTAAAGATGACTGCTGGGAACACTGACTTTCCAACTCGATGTCCTCATACGGGTTCTCTTTGTCTGGGAGACCACCAAATATGGAGTTTAACTCACTTATATTATTGAAGATATCGCCATACATGTAGGACTGTCATGGTTGACTCAAGAAGCTGTTTTTGTTATGTTATCCAACATAGGGCCCCCGGGCCTGAACTGGCCCCTCATCATCCCTGTGATTACGTCACATAAACTTCACTCTGGCTGCTTGTAAACGTGCGTTTGGCATCCATGTTTGGAGAAAATTTACAGTGGAAGGCCCTCTGCCATCTCTTTTTTGAATTTTTGATTTTCACGAAAGGCAATTCTGTTCACAAGCACGGAGGGATAACTCGTCTTTCAAAAGTAGTTTTAATTTGAAGGTATTTGAGGACACAAAGACAAAAGTTTCATCCAATTTTTACGAGGCTGAAGACAAGTAACTGTCATTTGGGTATTTTCTTTAAAAAAAAAAAACTGAGCTGTTCTATCGTTTTGAGATACAAACAAGGGCTAATTTTTGCCCACTTTTTAAAAAGTCTTGAAATAAATCTTAACATTGACAGCATTGAAACAGTTTGCTTCCTTTTATCAAACTCTTTCCAGTGACCGAAGTCTTGCTAACCAAATCCCTTTTTTGTCACATCCCTACTGAATGTACTTGGAACTTTTTGCACCATAAAACAGGAAATATTTTGAATAATGTACACTGCAAATTGTTTTGTTTTGTTTTGTTTTTGACGTTAGTTACCCTGTATATCTTCATAGTGATGCTCCCAAGTCAGTGACTGCTTCAAAACTGGAAAGTCGTCCTGCTGAAGCGTTTCCCTGTTGAAAAAAAAAAAAATAAATATATATATATATATATATATATATATATATATATATATATATATATATATATATATACAGTATACTGTATATGGATCTTTGATGTTAGCCGTCAATGGTAGTGAATTAGTTGATGTTAAGTTAGAAAGTTTAAGTGTAGTATTCTCGTGTTGCATGTATGAATCGTGTCAGGTTTTACGAGATTCTTCGAGTTTAAAATATGGCTGACTAAAAAGTACCTGTTGTTTTGGTTTTGCAGTCCCGTTTCAGCACAGGGCAAAGGTCTCAAGGTTGTTTTGGGAAGTGGGGGTAGGTTGCGCTGCCCTCTAGTGGCAGGATGCTGGAAGGTGCGCTTGGGTTTGGGGAGCGGGTTAACAGGGGGAGACGCCAACTCAGTCTTCATGTCGTCTTTCCTCTTCCCCTCCGCTTGTTTGACCTTGCTCGGCGGGCTGAAATAGTTCCCGAGTTCCGGCGGAGTCTTGCCGAGGTTCTGACCCATGGCGTCCAGCTTTTTAAAAAGATTGAATACTGCCTTTGTGTCTTGATTGCTTTGTTCAAAAGATTTTTTTGTCATTGATGTCTTGAGCTGGTCCTTCAGTGGAAGCGAGCAAGGCCTTGATTCGAACGTTTCCAAATTCTCTCTCGTCTTCAGCCGGTCCTTCAGTGGAGCCGAGCAAGGTCTTGAATCAACCACTTTCAAATTCTCTTTCTGTTCTTCATGGACACTAGTATTCTCTGTCCCTGTTTGCAGTTTCTTGCTGTCTCCATCATTGTAAATTTTCATAACTTGTATTTTCTTGACATTTTCGTCGGCGTTGTGCTCGCCTGCGTTCTTCAAGCCCGCAGAGGAGGACTTAAAGAGTTCCTTTCCCTCCCAAAGAGAGATCTTGTCCTTGATGTTGCCGGTGGATTCAGATAGCTTGCTGTCCACCACGTTGCGTCGATGGTCCGAAGTGAGTCTCCGATGAGCCATTTGGATCCGACGATTCTTTTCACGATGGTACTCCTTTGATCTAAGCAGATCAGGAACGGTTGACTCGCTGAGTGGTGTATGAAAGAAGGTTAACGCACCCCAGCCTGAAGTGAACAAACTAATATAAATAAATCTGACATTTGAAGTCATATGCGGATTAAAGAACCGAACTGACTTTTGAGAGCATCCTGAACCCCCCAATGAGTCACTTGAGACCATCTCTTTCCAGCAACGGTGGGAAAATTGTGCCAGAGAGGCCTATGAACCCTGAGCGTCTTCCTCTCATCGGCCTTTGTAAAATAAACACACAGTTGGACCGGGGCCCGTTTCAGCAAACTATTATGATTTAATAAATAAACCGCAGGAAATGGGAAGCCCTAATTGGTGAAAGTTTTGGTTCCTGAATGGATGCGGCGGTGACCGCAAGGCAAATGTGGCTTTACATTTCCCAAGCATTGGATTAAGTGGCTATTATTGAGGTGTTTCGGGTATCACATAGGAACATTTCCGCTTTTATCTGTCCTCGTAACATAGACACTTTGATGACATTGTGCCTTAAACTTGAGTTTGCAGGTTTTGCTTTGTTCCTTTCTCATGAAGTCAATATGCTAACTGTTTTAGTTGTCTCAATGTGAAGTGTCTCATCACATCATTCTTCCATGTTTAAAGTTGACACAAAAGTAAGTACAAATTGTCAAGGCATAAAATTCAAAATAAAGCTGATAGTTTTCCAACTTACCGCCTGTGGTAATACATTTTCCTTACGCGGGAAGAGAGCGCTCGATGCAAAAGATGCGGCAGCAAAAGAATCCATCATTGTCATTTCTAGACTCCCAAGTTGGTCCATGACATCCATCTACTCTCATTCACTCGTCCACATAGAGCCTGAACTCTTTCACTCTTTCTCCTCTCTCTCTCTCCCTCTCTTTATTTTCTCTCTCGTGGGAGGTTGCACACGTCACAATGACATGAAGTCAAGCAAAATCAGACATCAGATGCACCTTTTATTATTCAAGTATTTCATTTCAAATATCTATATACATTGTTCAACTATATTTGACACGCTGTTTGTTTTGTTTTTTTGACACAATTATCTATACATCCCCTCACTAAATGACAGTACAGCGTGGGTACTTGTAGTGTGCGTTTGTGGTGTAATTTACCCCCTGGCCAGCTGGCGGCGGTAGCCCCCCAGATACGCCTTTCCCCCATAATGACGTCACTGAAACGTAGCCCAACTGTAAACAGATGTTTAGAGCCAGTGGGCTGCTAGCTTGTATACCGCTACACAATCGGGAAGGTAAGAACCAACGTTGTATTCTTCGCCATTAATCAACTTTAAAAAATACGTATTTTTTTTTCTTCTTCAATCCGTTGTTGTGAGCTTTCGTTGTTCTTCGAGAAAGCGATGACGGTGTAAATAGAGGCTCTGTCGCAACATTTAAAATCCACAATTGGCCACCCAATCAGACCAGACTCGACTAAAGAAAATACCGAAAAAAAGTGGCTAACGTAATCATGTTAGACTATAAGGTATTTTTCTTTTTTAAATATTAAACGCAATGGCTTGTCATTGTAAAAAAAAAACAAATCTTGAAAAGAGCACATTTTGTACACTACGTGGTGCGACGTTCAAGGTACAGTGAACCAAATGCTATCCCATTTTATTGCTGACATTTCCATTACACTGCGATTGAGATGAACGTTGTTTTTTTCACATCAGTAAAAGAAAAAAAGCGGCCATTCTACAATGCGATTGAGAGGATCGTTGTTTTTTTTCACAGTAAAAAAAAAAAAGAAAATCCGTCCAGCAATACTGTATTAGATTTAGTTGACAACTATTGTAAATGTAGCGGATTTCAGATCCGCGCTGCGTTCATAGTACGAGCCACATGTGCAGCAATAACTTTTTATTGCTTTTACTTCCTCTACCAAGTGTGACCATATAGAATGATATTTTGTGTTAAGTAAATGAAGCTTGGATGCAGTAATAAAACTCGCTGGAAATTGAAAGCTTGTTACCAAGCAACGTTTAACAATGACTTCCCTCTTTTTAGGCAATGTGTGGCTTGCCCCTGTGATGTGCTTTTAGTGCAACTCCCTTCCCATCCTTCCTCCCAGAACCCGAGCTCCATATTGTCCTCCTTCCCCGGTGATGCCTCCCTCATGCTGTGGCTACTTGTCACAGTACACCCATCATCACCTGGTCGCATTCCTCCTCACCTTCTTTAGGTAATTTGGGGTATTTTAGCTGCAGTTTTTTCCCTCAGAACCTGTTGGATGTGTTTCAGGTTGACTTGTTACGGTCAAGCGGGTTTGCTTTCCTGCACTTGGAATGCGGTTTTGAAACAAGGTGTGAATTCATGTAAGGTATTCGTGCAGATGAAAGTCTTTGGCACACATGCCAGAATAGTGTGAACTACTTTTATTGATTTACGTTGGACACAGCGAAAAAGTTTTTTTTTTCTTTTTGCATCTCTTGCAAATGAGCATTTTTATTTTTTTTTACATGAAGGAAGTTATACTAGTTTAATATATCGTTGCACGCCTTTCTTTGTTCTAAGTTTACTGTTTGGGTTAATGTTTAATGACTTGCGCTTGCAAGTCAGGGCGAAGCTCAGCAGAAAAGCTGAGTTGGTTTCCTGCACTCTTTCCTGTTTTCAGAATGTCACCGTGGTGACTTGTTAGTAGCAGTTTGTGTGAAAGAAAAAAAGTGTGCTATTCAAATCAAACTTGGTGATTATTATTATTTTGTTTATTTGATTCCTCATCTTTTAATGCCTAGGCGATAGAAATCTTTTTTTTTTCCATAATTGACATAAACATTTAGATAACTAGACCAATATGTTTTTTTTTTTTTTTTTATAAGCATTATGTGGAGCTGATATTCAGTTTCAGTACTAATTAGAAATTTTGTGTCAAAAAAAGAGAAACTCTTTGTTTAATAAAATTCAAATATATATATATATATATATATATATATATATATATATATATCAGTGTCGTTAACATTTCTTAAATAGATAAATTACAACTTGAACAACTTAACTGTAAAGTTCTGTAGTTTCAAGCTCTCAAAATGTTCAAAATAATAGAAAATGTAACAGTTCATTTTTATTATTTACTTTAAATACAAACAGAAGGTTCAGAGTTTTCCTAAGGCCATCGAAATCCCTTAAAGTTACATGATTTTTAATAAATAGTCCCTTGAAAAAGAAAAGTGGAGTTGTTGGGTTTAGAAATACTTGTAAATACTGATACATTTTGCAACCCAGCCTGAGTGGTTTAAAATGCCTTCTCTCCGTTTACAGCCATGCTGTTAGTGTAAAAAACACTTTGAACAGGGCCTTCCAAAATACAATCATCCTAACAAACTGAAATGCATTGATAAGTCTTATTGCTAACAAATGTCCTCTCTTTTGTATTCCCATCCCAGCTATGTGTTCCTGCATGCATCCAGGAAGACCTTCAGCAACGTAAAAGTGAGCATCTCAGCTCAGTGGACACCTTCTCCTCCAAATGGCAGCACTCCCGCTTTCTCGCCTGACGAGGTGCTCCATCTTTTCCCACCATAGGAGGGAGACAACCGTGAACGGGCTTCTCGTTTTGTAACTCGCACATCCATTTGTCATAGACCTGGGAGAAAAACCGACTGTTTGAGAATGAAGAGCAGGCAACGCTCTTCCTTGGAGCTCTTGACTCCATCTTCCTCTTCTCTTACGCTGTGGTGAGGCGGATGCTGCGTTTGTGAAGTGATAACAACAAAAACATAAGCACACCTTTTTTTTCCCCCACATAGGGCTTGTATCTGAGCGGCGTGATTGGCGACAGGGTGAACCTGCGCTATGTGCTCTGCTTCGGCCTGTGCGGCTCTGCAGCTGTGGTGAGTCAGCACATTTACACACGTTCCATATAGTCAATGCTTTTATTATTATAAAGCTATAAATTTTGTTTGGTATCACTTTACAGTATTTTTATCTGGCCTCTGTTTGACATAAAGAACATTGAGCCATGTTGGTTGTGATGCAGGTCCATACACAAAATTCGGATTTTTTTTTTTTATATATATTTGAGGTGCAGCCATTAGGCAATATATATATATATATATATATATATATATATATATATATATATAGACACACACACACACATTGTATTTGCAAACAGACAGACAAGGCTACCTTTTGCTCACATTCCAGAATGTGTGTGTTGGTAGGACTTTGTGTTTGGCACGTTGACAGAGTGGCTCCACATCTACAACGTTTACCTATACTGTATCCTGTGGGTGCTGAACGGCCTTCTTCAGTCCACCGTCTGGCCCAGTGTGGTTGCCGTCATGGCCAACTGGTTTGGCAAGACAGGGTGCGTGTTTAGCCACACACAACACGCACACACACACACACACACACACACACACACACATATATATGTAGTGGGATCCACTCACACAAAGGCAAGCATTCATCATCTCCAACATAGATGCCATTGAGGATTAGCAACAGGATTTGTAAAGATGATTTGCTGGAAGCAACGTATTTGTTTCGAGAGGGTGGTGTTCGAAACGAAAAGTCGTCTTTTGTGATTGTTTCCCAGGCGTGGCTTTGTGTTCGGGCTGTGGAGCGCTTGCGCTTCTGTGGGTAACATCTTGGGTGCCTTTTTGGCGTCCAGCGTGCTCAAGTACGGCTACGAGGTAAGGAAAGCACACCACATGCGAGGATTTATTTTTTTTGGTTATTTTTGCTTATAGCAGTTTTATAATAACAATTTTTAAAAAACTAGAAATTCTTATGAGTGTACTACTGTTTACTTGTTTTTTGCCAGCCTTTACAAATATCGTTGTCCATCTAAGGTGGCACTTGAGCTCAAACATCGGGCCATCCATAAATCCGCTGTTGTTTGCCTCTCCTTTTTTGCAAGTACGCCTTCCTGGTGACGTCTGTGGTGCAGTTTGCCGGCGGTGTGGTGCTCTTCTTTGGCCTGCTCACCTCCCCCAATGAAATCGGTAAATGACGCAGGATCATTAGCGTGTTTATTGGTGTGTTATTAGCACTATTGTCACACCAGATTTGTGTGTGTCAGGTCTGAGTATGGATTGTCAGACAGGGCTAAGCCCAGTTGACACAGACTCCCACAGGCCTCTGATGAGCGACGAGGAAGAGGATGAAGATGACAAAGTGTACGAGCGTAATTACGGTTCATCGCAGCATCAGGACCAGTCTTGCAAAGAGTCCCCCAAAGCCGTGGGCTTCTTCCAAGCGTTCTGCCTGCCCGGAGTTCTGCCGGTAAGGTTCCAGCGTTTCCTGGCTAATGATTTCCCGATTGAACTTTAACCCTCCTGCGTGTGTTGCCTTTAGTATTCGCTGGCGTACGCGTGCCTGAAGCTGGTCAACTACTCCTTTTTTTTCTGGCTTCCTTTCTACCTGAGTAACAACTACGGCTGGAAGGAAGCTGAGGCCGACCGGCTGTCCATGTGGTATGACGTTGGCGGGATTATCGGTGAGTGGTGCGCTAGCCAGGATGATGCTGTTTTCACATCAAGAACTTGTTTTTTTTATTTTTTATCTTTTTTTATATCAGGTGGAACCGTTCAAGGTCTGGTAACGGACTTTATGGGAAAGCGATCCCCAGTGTTGGCACTAAGTCTTACACTCGCTATGGCGTCTCTGGTGGGATACAGTCGTGAGTATTTTTCAAAGTCCTGCACATGATATACCATCATAATAGAGAAAGAAAAAAAGACTTTAAAAAATATATATTTCTAATTCATATCAGACCTCACATTAGCATACTTTCTCATAGTTTTAATTTATTAAAGCAATTTCTCATTCTTTTTTGATGTAGCATTTTTGCCAATGCAAATTTGAGGGAAAATATTTTGTACCGCAAATACCTTCTTTTTGCACTATATGAAAACACTTTTAGGCAGTAAATATAAACCTTTGGTGTATTTTGAAGCCACTGTCCATAACTTCGAAATGAATTAATTTGGAGCCATAATAAATTACTTTTTTTTACTTCTCGAATTTTGTCCTCGCTAAACCTTGAACTCATTCCAGACTCTCCAAACGATAAGACAACCAACGCCGTCCTGCTGGCGATTACGGGGTTCTTAATCGGCGGCCCGTCCAACATGATCAGCTCAGCCATATCCGCCGACCTGGGGAGACAGGACGCCATAAGGGGCAGTCGAGAGGCCCTCGCCACTGTCACCGGAATCGTGGATGGGACAGGAAGTATCGGAGCTGCGGGAGGACAGGTATGTATTGGCATTTGGGCACTGTGTGTCTTGGAATTAATAGGAATTAGTATTTTTTTTCTTTCTAATCTCATTTTACAGTACCTGGTGTCCCTCATCGAGAGCAAGTTGGGTTGGATTTCTGTGTTCTACTTTTTCGTCGTTATGGTAAGACCAGTTTTCAACAGCGTTTTATTGAGTATTCCGCAGGAATGACAACGCCTGTTTTTGACATTACAGACAGGGGGCAGCATTGTTTTCATCTCGCCTCTGATAATGACTGAAGCGCAAGCCATGTGGAGAGAGCGGCAGATACGGCATCACCAGCTATGAAGACAAGACAGCTTGTTTTCTCAACACTACTGAAAAAAATATTGTCTCTGGAGGTGAGTTTCCTTTCCTTCCTCCAACCACGGCGGAGACTGGACAACGACCAGAAAATAGCGTCCTCGCTAAAAGACTGACATGAAAGTGCACATTTTCAAGATCTGTTAAAGTAGACCCACTTTCGCTATGTACATATTTCAAGTGATTGTAAACACTTAAAAAATGCACTGTTGTGTTACTTGGAGACATATTGCAATTCACTGTTGCACATACAGAAACAGATTATGTAGATCATTAATGCACTATATTTAAGGCCTGAGATTTAGTGGGCAACTTCTGCCCTTGCAGTTTCTTATCTTAACTCTTCACTGAAGAGTTTGGCTCCTTAGTTTGTTTTGTCATCATTCCATTTTCTTCGTCTGAGTGCAACATGAACGCTCTTGTCATTTGAGTCTTAAATGATATATTTATTATCATTTAACCGGTGCGCAATGACTGCGGCAGCCATCCCTTTTGCCACAGACTACTTGGAAACTTGTGTTTTGCAAAGTCAAAATGAGCAGCCATACCTCAGTAGAATGTAAATAGGCGCAGAATGCGGAACTCCCGCAAAGTGCGCCTTTTCCCTTCTATTTTATCCTTTATTTATATGTGCATTTCAACAATGAAAGAGCAATTTTGTTTTAAATAAAGGAGGGTTGCAAGATGAATGTGTGGTTTTATGAAGCACCAACAAATTCTCCATCGAGTTTGTGGAGAACTGTGTTAAAAAAAAACAATCCGTATGAAAAGTAAAACTAAGAAATGTGTGACTCATTTCGTTATGTACAAATGCCATTAAAATTACTAGTAAACAGACTTGGCAACTGAATTACCCTAACTAGGCCAATGTGCAGTGTCGTTTTCCAGCGGCTAGGGGGTGCTGTAAACCCGGGAAGAAATCACAGACGTTTCAACTTCATGAAAGCAAACGTATTTTATTAATTTTAGCACATGCATTGAAGTCATGACAGAAGACTGCCCAGCAACAATCAGAATTTCTTTAACAATTCTGTACAAATATAGGAATCTTTTTTTTTTAATCCATGCTGTTATAGGAGGCACAAATACCAGAAGGGCATGAATGATATACATTGATTATCATACATTTATGCAGAATACAAAAAAGACACTGAAATATCTGCGACAGCTCATCCAGAACAGCAAAGATTGCATGAAGGCTACCTTGAATTTTCCCCAACGGACTTCATGAGGCAATCAGGAAATTGCGCCCAGTGGGAAACTGTAAAGTTTTAACAGTCAAAAGAATTGTATTTTGTTTTTATATTTTATTTTAAGATTACCATACAAAAATAGCTCTCTCGTCTGAAGTAGTGCAAAGATCTCAGAAATGACACAAGTAGTAGTAGCAACAAAAAGAAAAGGATTTTGATCATTCTCATCAAACACACAATATAAACTTGGAATAAATTAACTTTTTTCTGCAAATGTTTCACATACACACATATATAAGTAGACACCACTAAAACAACTTTTCTGAAATATACTATTTTAAACTCATGACAATGATTCTTGCAGTGACTGGGACGGTTGGCTAAGCAAAGAGCGATTGAGAGACTTGAGGGGCCGATAATTAATCACAATTCTGTCAAAATAAACCCAAAATCCCCCAAACATGCCTTGTTTCAAAAGGGATCCAAAGCGATTTCTCAGACGAGCTTGCGTCCCCTCCCCCGCTTCCCTGTCAAAGCAACTCAAAGGCAGAGTGAGTGACAACAAAAGCAGTGTGGGCCCCCCTGGAGCCCCTCGCTGACTCTTTTACCCCATGTGAAACTGAGCTACTACGACTTTGACCACAAAAACAACAACGAAAAAAAAAGCCCTCCCCACCTCAGTCTCTCAAATTCTCTTTACTGGCTCAACCGATGCAAACAACCTGAGCTGCTTTTTACGTGTGTGTGTGTATTTTACTAAATGAGGTAGTAAGGGATTTATCCAACGCTAATACATACTTAGCTACGGTACGTGAACAAAATGTCTGAAACGCCATTGAGCTCATTCACTGTCGCTGTAGATGTCGAAAATCCGTTTTAAGTGGCAGTGAATGTTGGTGTCCCAATACTTTTGTCTACATAACATACCGGGTATTTACAAGGTTGACAAACTGGCCTCAGCTGCTTCCATCTTTTGACATGTGGCTAAGAACAGAACACACAGCAACTGATGGGAACATACTACATTATTTAAAAAAAAAAAGAAGAAATAAGTTTTTTTCTGGACTGCTGCCGAAATACAAAAAAAAAATGTTAAATACCCCTTTATGCGAGTAATATAAAGTTAGAAAAGAATACAGAGTGTGATTTCTACGGTGTTGTGGTGTTTACTTTCCATTTCCTAGTGGCAACGGTGGAGCCGTAATCACGCAATTTTGGGGGCAATGGCACGCAAATCCACAAATGTCTTATTTCTACCTCGTTTTACACATTGCATGTCTTTTTTTTTTTTCATTTTATCTTATTTTCATGATGATCCATCACTTTGAATAATAAATAAATAGTCATTATTACGATTGGAATTATTAGTGAAGCCACATGACCTCATCGTTGAGCCTCCACCGTTGATCTCTAACCTGGAGCTAACATTAGCGTGCTGTTATTTTTTTTTTCTTGTGACCCCAGTTGAGGTTTTGACCTCATGGTGGGGGTGTGAAACGACGATGGCATGTGGCACAGAGCCAGGATAGGACAAATACTATCCACGGCCTGTTTGTTGTCTGTAAGAGTGCACATAATAGAATTTCACAGTGTAGTGAAAAAGCTAAAGGAAACAGTATATAGAATATGTGTATCATATTTTGAAAATGCTACATATGTACATATGATATGCGACATCCATTTGAGGTGGTCCTACTGCCGGGATGGGTGTTTGTAGTGTAGAAGCCGCCTCCTCTTCACCTTGAAGAAATCTGGAGTGGGACAAGAATGCAGAGGTTGGTGAAAGGAACGGTGCCGTTTTCAAATTAAGAGCAAATGAATTGGCACATGATGCAACTTGCTAATTTTTTCGCAAAATCAATTTTGTGATGATAGCGTTTGGTAAATTGTGATCTGGATTGCTGGATTTACCTGTAATGGAAGCTTGTCTGCGTTTGTCTGGCCGTTGCAGCCGGTAGTACCTCCTGGTGGCCACTTCCAGGTACTCGTCCCCAGATCCAGAAGAGCTGCTGGACTCGGGGGATCCCTCTCCCGACGAGGCAGAACCTCGTCTCGCGGGCTTGACCGGCCTCGGCGTGGCGCCGCGGTAGAAGCTCGGCACATCCTGGAACCGCGCCTCCTCCCACTGGACGCTGGACCCGGTGCCCGGCAGGTCTCTGACGAAGTCGTAGTTCCAGCGCTTGTTGGCCGCCTCGATGCTCATGCACAGCATCCGCTGGAAGTCCTCGTGCAGTTGCTGATGGTCCACGGGGCCGAAGAGGTTCCTCCGTACCGGACCCACCTTTAACCTCAGGGCCTCCACGCCACCCAGGCGCGAGATTTCGGACTCAGTTGTTGACGTTGATGCCGTATCCATCGCCATATCCCTGTTGGACAACAAACACGTGCCAAAGGTGAGAAAGTGTGACTAATGAGGTGCGACCTTCTTTTTTTAGTCAGCGGAGATTCTCAAAAATGTTTTTTAGGTCCAGGCGGGACTATAATAGTTTCAGTCTGACTTAAGTTGAGACACAATGATTTGTTTGGACTTGGGGGGGATCAACATCTTTGTCTATTTTCTGGCGTTGTAACCGAATCATATTTAGTTCATGCCAATTATAAGGACATGAACATTTGTTGGATTAAATATCGTTAGCTGCAGGTCTGTCGTAGTTTAGTTTTAGTCTAACTGTGGGATTATTCGTTTTTATTTTTCAAAATTGGTTTAGTTTGTTACATTTAATATCACTCTGAGTTTTTTTATGCGTAACATTTGACCAGTGTTTTTTTAAGCAAGCGTTGTCATTAACTTATTTTTCAAATCTGTCATTTCATTAGTTTTTGTATTTCGCATTTTCACTCACCTTTCAAGGCCAACAAAATATAGTGTGCTATGTCAATGTAAATGTGTGTGCTGTGAAGAAATGAAAGATTGACTTCCATTCTTCAGTTAGAATTGATGTAATAGCTGTGTTGTGTGGAAACACTGCCATCCAATGGTCATAGTTAGCACTACAGTGCTCACTTGTCTTATATTGGGTAAGCATTGGTCAAGGGTGTCAACTCTTCTCCATAAAAAAAAAAAAAACATTTGACCAGAATTTTATTTCTTATTGTTATTTTTTTGCACATTATTTTGCAGAAGCTTCGGAAAGTTTCACAGCAGACCCTGATTTGAGAACTACAATTTTAGTGGTTGTGTTTAACTCATCAAGCCCCCCCCCCCTCTATACCACACCACACCTGTATCCGCCTGCTAAGACCACTTTGCGGTTTATGTGAGTGGCATAATTCTAACGTCAACAGGTAAGCACACGAACACCACATAAATCCATTGACTAGCATGGCACCACAACCTGCTCTGGTGTCTGTGGGCCAAAGGTTGAGGGGGCTTGCACATGTGCTATACTCATGAGGAATTCCACTGCTGCAATCTGACACAATTAATTAGCACACTGTTGTTGGGTTCAAAAGAGCATGTCAATTTGACGCACCACTTCCAACAATCTCACTTCATTTTTTTTTTTTTAAATCAGGCAGAATTGAGCTCTTCAAATGTATGCTTGAGCAGATTGTGTTATCTACAAAACAGACACTTTTTTACGTACATCTACTTCAGGGGTGGCAAAAAAAAAAAAAAACACATCCCTTGTATTGTATCCCATGCACTATTATACATTTTGTCCCCGGGAACACAAAAGACACTGACTCTTTGTATTGTGAGATAATCTGTCACAACCACTAATTGGAGCATAATCCTAAATTAAATTTGCATCTAATATAGTCATCTCAGATTAATTGGGGTGGAGAAGGGAGGAGGGCTTCATCAGATTATTCATGACTCCTGCGGTGTCTTAATTAGGCCTGTCTGTCTGCAAGAATAATAAGAGCATTTACATGCACACTTGCGTCTCCTTTATCACAATTTAAACTACAAATGGAATCGAAACAAAACCAAACGCTATTGCAACTGCATTCAAATCATGGAAAAACATCTTTGCATTGACGAATGTGCTCCGTGGAGGGGAAAAAAACAAGGAGGGAGGAACATGGCGCAATCTCGGAAAGTACAGTAAGCAAGTGCACTTTGAACATACAGATGGACAAAAAAATGTACAAATAACGAAAGCCGTTGCACATTCAAAAAAAAATCCACGAATATTATAGCAACATAAGTATCCAAATTAGACGATTCGAAATTGCTTTCTGTGCGCCAGAGAAAGTTGTTTGCGTCAGAAAATGAAGTGGGCGCGTCTTGCAGCTCAAACTACAGTACAGAACGTACGGCACTAGCCCAAGTTGTCACTTTTCGCAAAATAAAGTGGCAAAAAAGCTCAATAAGAACAGTTGAAAACTTCGATTTCACGCAAGAAGTGTCACAAAACCAAGCTTGACTGTACTGGTAGTAGTAGATGACGCATTTTATTTGGCAAGCGGATGTGGGTCAATGAGATGCGACATACAAACAACCGCAACTTGTCAAAATATTCACCGCACGCAATAACGTTTAACGCACTCATACATCGACCCAAAACTACATTATTAATTTGGCAAAATCGACGTTAATACAACAGAACTTACCATTAAAGTCTGAGACTGTACGATGTCAAAATTTCCGACGGTGTTTTTTTTTTCCGTCCTCCAAGAAAAACGCTCACGAAAACAACTTGCGAGAGGATTGAGATGTGTTCGAGGCAACCTTGGAGAAAACGGTGTCACGTTGAAAGTCGGACTGTAAACCCCGCGGAGAAAGCTTGCTCCCGTCCGCTTATCTTTACCATTTGTTTATTATGGACTAGAACAAGGGCGAGAGAGGAGGGGAGTCTATGTGGTGGGGGGCCGTCCCACGCGAGAAGCCCGTCACGTGGTTCCACTCAAAACATACATTACTCGGCAGTTGCGTTAAATAAAGCTAAAATAACCGTAATGCACCTGAACGCAAAACGACTAAACGAAAACGACATGAAAAAAAGTTTGAGAAAAAAAACCAACAAAATGACACCCACAAGCAGAATTATTCATGAAATACTTGCAAAAAAAGTGTTGTAAAGTTAATAAAATTGTTCCTTACCCTGTTGACATGTTTCCAAAAGCTCGTTTTAACGCGCGCAGTTCTAGACGTGTTGCTCTGCGTGCACTGTGCCTCCTCTGTGCTACATTCACTGCTGCTCTGAAAGTAGGTCAAAGAAACTTGGCATGGGCTGCCATTTCCCTTCTCCCGCAAAATGTGACACACATTCTCGTGTTGGCCTAGTATCACGTTATTTCTGGAGCCGCGCCCACATTTTGCAGTCACGTTGCATTGCAACGTGAGCACGCTTTTTGTTTGCACTCCTTCAGGATGTATAGATATACATATATGCCTTATTTTATGTATAGAATTGAAAATTGTAAGAATTGTAAGCAGGAGTTAAGCGCCACCATTTTGTTGCAATTTTTAAAATGATGATTCAAATTTGACGCATATTAGATGGCGTTTGTAATGTAAAAGTAAATAAAAGAACAAAACTTGACTTTGGTGCTCCTGGATTGATCTGCTTACCCTCATAATGGTTGCAGATTTTTTTACCTCCGAACTCCATGTTTGCATGGCTGACCTTCTGTACTTTGTCATTATCAAAATGTCCACCAAATTACATATTGAACGGATTTTTTTGATTATTATTTCATTTGAATTTATAACAGTGACTTCAAACCAAAATACCCTTTTAATTTTTCGTTACTTGATAGAAGGCCTGACAGTGAATTTCGAAAGTGTTTGAGACTCATGGAGAAAAAAAAAATCAATAAATACAAATCTAATAAATAATAAAAATCCGATTCTCGTGAATCAAGTGAAAATTCTTCATCTCATCACTTGACCTTCCATGATGACATTGTGTGCAGCTGTTACGCCACACTAATTGTGTATCCAGTATTACGCAGGTGTTTGTTTACAAGTTCAAAAGAGTCACGCCAACGTCCATTACTTATGCCTCCATGCATAGTTTTCTATTTTTATCTCACGCCATCAACGCGGAGGGTCCCGTGTAGTCTCCTCCGCATCGTGATTTTGTCCGAACCGAAATAGTGGACATCACCGCGAGGTTATTGTTTCCATGTGACAGCCGCAGCTATAGGAGTACTTATGTCACTCGTTTGGAATGCGTCCCCGTTGAAAAACAGTATTCACGTGTTGCGGGGCTGGAAAAGGGGAGAGGGGCGTGCTCTGCGTTTTGGTTGAAGTTCAAGGTGCTTCAGCTGACAGCTCCCAAGTCATTGAAATGCACACGCTGTCCTCGAAGCCTTTCAAGAGGACAATGTCTCCCCGGCATTCCCTCCGTGAAGCAAGTGTCCCAGAACCTGCGAGGGAATGCTTCGTTAGCGATGCTGACCCAATTCCCGAATAGCCCACTAATCTGTGTGTCAAGTGGCCCTTTATACGCCGTCATATTTTGAGGGGCCATCGCTGGAAAATGAGGCCTTGGCTGCTATGTGTTTGTCAGCTCTCCGACCTGTTATTTACAGTCATCCTACTCCGCTACGTGAAAATCCTAATCCTCTTCTTGTTGTCTTCGGGTCCCCTAATCCAGGGCTGGATGTGTTATACTTAGCTATGCACTATTTAAAAACCATTGTCTACCTTCTGACGGGCCCTGCCCCTTGAATAAATTAGTTTCGGGAAAGAAAAAAAAAGAAGAAAAAATGATCTTCTGTTCAGCAATGTGAATGGAAGAAAAGCACAAAATCTTTTTTTTTTTTTTCAACCATTCAATTGCCGTATTTGGATGAGGTTTGCGGGGGTGGCATTGGGGTCCCCACGTGCGTCCGCCCACACAGCATCGTAATTAAATCTCACAAACGTCACCGTGAGCATGAGCTGCTTTTATAAAAAAAATTATTTGTGCTGTCAAACATTTACAATTTTAAACAATTGATTGCAAGATTTCCATAACTGAAAAGACCATCAAGAACAAATGATTGTAAAGAAAATCCTTGATAAGAGAATCCCAAAGACGTTTTTTTTTTTACCTTTTTCAATGGTTTTGACATTGAATCCCAGGTTTTTATTTTATATATATATATATATATATATATATATATATATATATATATATATATATATATATATATAGACCCTCCTTTAGCCAAAAACTTGAAAAAAAAAAATATATATATATATATATATTTTTTTTTTAAATACGTAATTTATTTAGAACCAGCAATTTTTAGACCCTCCTTTAGCCAAAAACTTGAAAATAAAAATTAATTATTAAAAATTATTATATATATATATATATATATATAATATATATATATATATATATATATAAATTTCAAGTTTTTGGCTAAAGGAGGGTCTAAAAATTGCTGGTTCTAAATGAATTAAGTATTAAAGTAATCAATTAGTTTAGATAATTAAATCCTAGAGTATCACTTGATGGGAATATACTACATTATTTAAATTTTTAACGTAATTGATTACAAGTATTTCCAACAACACCTAAAGTAACCAGTTTTAATTACCTAAAGTAATCACTTCCTTAACTCGTTAAGGACCAGCCATTTTCAGACCATTCTTTAGCAAAATTCTTGAAATTTTCAAAGCGAATATTAAATAAAAGTATCTGCGATTGAATGACTGGATTCTTGGAGAAAAAAAAAGTCTTTGGGATTGAAAGATTGAATAAGATAACTCGTGGATGGCGCTGAATGAGTGTATAAATCAAAAGTTCTACACAAAATTATACTTATAAATTTATATTGAGTAAAACCTTGGAATTAATTGTAAATTTGTGAAAAAAAATGTTTTGTAGATTGTTTGATCCTTCAATATAATTCTTTTCCTGGCAAATACAACTAGTGATTTATACACATTTAAAGCATGTTCTTGTTCACATTTGTTATTTTTACTCTTCTGGTAAAATTTGAGATATGCCTGTAGAAATGTCTTTGTTTCCAATCAATAGTTGGTTTCGCATCACGATTAGAAAAAATGATACATAAGGAGTGTACTTTCTCCATAGTTTTTCTCATAATTTCATTCCTGAAGGTACGACATTTTAAATTTAGTTTTCATTTTGGTGGGAGTTTTTAATCAAATAAAATAACTGAAAGTTGTCTTGCATCAACAGGAAGTGAAGGATTAATAACAATGAAGTGGAAGTTGTTGCGTCACAGGTGCCGTTAGGTGCTTCCCACATCCTTTTCGTTTCTCCAGAAGCAAAACCGAGAAGTGGTTCACCACAGACAATCGATTGTCTTTTTCCTCCTGTTGGGTTTTGTTTAGAAATTAGCAAGAAGCTACCGACATTTGTTTTTTCTTTTGCTTCTGCTGAGGCTCATATCAAACCACTTTCAGTGTGGGTGCCTTATGGAGAATTCCCCCCCCCCCCCTACGTTTTGAGGGGCATTATGTGGGCGTTGGCCCAGCTGTGGAGGTTGTGTGTTTTTGGGGTGCTCCAGCAGCTGGATTTTGTCAGGAGTGCCCAGGGTATCATGGTAAAGTTGAAACAGGCCAACAAGTGTTCGTTTTGGGGGTGACTTGTGTAACATACTTATTTCCATGCAATGCTTTTAACCTGTGCAGGCATTTATCGCATTAATCCGCACTTTGAAGGCATCGGCTGTTGTCCTACGGGCTCCTCAGCACGGCTTTGAGTTGTTGTTGGATAGATTGTGGGCGTGTGGGGGGGTGTGGCAGATTAGGGGCCAAGAAAGGGGTTAAAGGGCGGGCCGCAGAGGGTGTAAATTGAGCCTTTGTTTTCGTCCCGGCGTAAGTGCCTGGGAAGGGGGGGCTTGTTTTGGTCTCGCCGCAGTGATTCTGAGAGACTGACGTCACAATTTCTTGGAATGGCTCCTATCAGGGGAAAAATAGGATTTTTTTTCTGCTACAATTTTGCCGTTTTAAAATGTTGTAGTCTGACCATATAATGCATTCTAAGATTAAATAACATACTGTATGTGGGATTTATAAACACCGTTTGGGGGGTGAGGTAAGAAGGTGCTGTGTTTCAGCTGATGTGGTTATGCCCTTATCTCTATCGAGGAAACATCTGCTTCACATCTGGGCCCAGCTGCGTGCTGTGGTACTGGCATGTCCACAGGCATGATAAAAACACCCATGCTAGTTTTGTTGGGCTTTTAGCAGCATGAAACTAGCACGCTGTCACGAGACCAAATCCTTCTGGTTCCGTTGAATACACAAAAGCGTCATGCTGCTAGCGATTTTGACTGCCGGTTCTCAAATGGAGGAGCGTGAAGGCCCTTCAAGGCGTATATGAGTTTTTTTTTTTAGCAGTTTCTGCAGGTGCAAATTGACTTAAGGCAGTGAAATTTTGTGACGGGATCCGTTTATGTTTCTTTTCAAACGAAGAGCAAATTGATTGGAACATGTTGCGCTACTAATTACGTCTCGTGACAGGAACCGTTTATGTTTCTTTTCGAATGAAGAGCAAATTGATTGGAACGTGTTGCACAAATAATTACGTCACAGTGACTCCTTTGCCAAACTGTTGTATGCCTTTATTTTAAGATTGTGAATTGTCATGACTGACTCAATTTTACAGCAGATGGTCCAGAGCGAAAATAGAGTTCTTGATTGCAATATGCTTAGAGATACCACTAAAAATTTGGTTCCAAAGTTCAGACAAAAATACCCCATTATTATGACCTCATTCGTAACAATATTGTTTATAATAACGACTATCCTTATTAAATGTAAAGCCAAGAAAGATCTTCAACCTGTTAAGCTGCTTTGAGGAGGTTGTTGACGCTGGAGCGCACATATTTGCACCAGATTCCTCTGAGCCGAAACGGGGCCTCTCTGATGGAGGGTGTGCCCCGGCCGGTTCCTTCCCGCCTTCTTCTCACGTCGCGATTCCTAGAAAACGGCGGTGGTTATGGAAAGTGCGTGCGCGGCGGTGGGAGTGTTTGCATCCGACAGCGTGTGAGACAGGAAGTAATAAGGGGTCTTTTCTTTGCCGCAGAGCTGCACTAGTTAGCCAGGGGAGTCTATAAAAGGATGTGAAGGGTAAACTCCAGTGTGTATTTGTTAGACCGAAGTTGAGAAAGAAAAAAAAAAAAAAGTAGGTTGGAATGGCAAATTCACAATATGTGACAATGTGGTGAGCTTCGCTTTTCAGTGGGGCCCACACTGGAAAACCATCAGAATTTCACAGTGAGGCCACTGGAAGGGGATCTTAATCTCACAGTGCCCCCCCCCCCCCCCCCAACTATGCTCATGTTTATTTTCTCTGATCGTTTTTTCTAATGAATATTTTTCCTAATATACTCTACTTACATTACTTACACCTGTGTTGTGCAACTTTAGTCTTAAAAGTGCTGCTTTTGATGAAATTAAGAAGTTTATACTTGAAAAATACGTGACTTTAAATGACGAATTAAAAAGTACTATTATTAAAAAGGACGGAATTAAAAAGTCTTCTAATTAGAGTAATATTATTGCTGTGAAAGCGGTTCAAATTACAGTAAGCTTCTTATTTTGACCATCAATGCTGTAGCGCCATCTAGTGTCGAATAAGTAAGCAAAGTAGGCAAAGTAAGTATTCCTAAAATGTCTGCTTTGAAAATCCTGTACAGTATTTGCACTGTTTGGAAAAAAAAAAAAAGGGAATTTAAACTTTCAGAAACGTGAATACAATTTCATGCTTGACATTTTAACATTTTATGCCAATATGATTACGAGCTTGATTTCAACAATGAAATACGAGTTTACAGAACAAGTTGTCTCCCAACGCAAATATTCAAGTAAAAACAACCCGTCGGTTTATAGTTTAAAGTCGTTTCTCCTTTAATTATGGTTTTGTGCTGGAAAAATACGTTTTTTTTTTTTTTGTTTTTTTTTACTGTAGCCTTTTTTGCTCCCTCTGGTGGTAAGAGCTGGAACTATGTAAAAAAGCTCATTTTCACTGACCTCTAACCGAGAAACTCAAGTAAAACACACAGTTCTGTGTTAAGGTCTGCATGACCTTATGACTGATGTCACACCCTTTAATGGGACATTCATGGGGACATTTTTCGACGATTTACCGCCCAAAAATTCCATTCAAAGCAATAATAGTTTGAAAACATATTTTCCCTTGGCTCATCTCGTCAATGTGAACATGGAATAGAAGTTCCTGTTTCAGTAAGTCCATTTAGCAGTGATGGCAGAGACATGTGGAATTTTTCAAGGCCTCGCCCCAGGGGCACCATGCTGCCTGTGCCTGCCTGCTTCTGCTCTTTCTTTTTGTTTCCACCCATCCCTTACTTGTTTCTCTCTCCTTTTTTTTTTTTTTTTTTTGGTCATGTCTGTCTGTTGCGGCGGATCCTTGCGTTGCTGTCCATGGCCTGTCCTCCCGCCGCCTCCTGCGCCTACACCGTGGTCCTGATCCCTCTCGGGAGCAGACTGGACGCGCTTCGTTTTTACTTGTGGGTGAGTGACATGACCATCAATAAAAAAATGTCCTTTTTTTTCTTTTGTAGTAAATATGTTACAAATAGCAGGAGGTAAACAAACTATTCAGCGCAGCGCTGTTGAAGAGTAATAAAAATAGCGGTAATGGAACAAATTGTTTGTCCACTTACTTTATTTTATCTTATGTATATGTCATTCCGAGCAAGTGCGGGCTAGCAAGAAAGCAGTTCAAGCGCTGAGACAATTTAGCTTAAGGGGGTGCGGTCTTCAGGAATAACAAAGGGATTTTGCACCACACCTGTTTGTTTTTATGCTTTTAGGCATCGTGTTCTATCGCTGTTGAATTTGTCTTTCCGATCATTTATTATTGTTTATTATTTTTCTAGCTGTTTGTGAAAACATTTGTGTTAAAGCAAAATAAGTCATTTGCAATTCGTCGGATAGATGAATTGGTTTTGTTGTCAGCAAAAGCAATAACACATAGACAATATTTGGTTAATAAACTGTAAAATGGTTTAAAAGAAAAGATTTCTCATGCATGTTCATGCAAAATATAATTTCATCCAATTAGTCAATGAAATAATCGTTAAAACCTCTTTAATTGGGGATATTATAGAGGTACAATGTATTAATTTTCTCCCTTTTTATTTATTTTATGTGTGAACCTATATAATAAAACACGCTGATCAAAATGATTAAAATTTGAAAAGTAAATTGATTTTTAGATTTTTTTTTTTTTACAATTAAAAAAACCTCTGAATGGAGGTATTTACAGAAATCATATTTTGGTTGTCTTAATTTTTGATTCATGTTAAAATAGTGATGATGTTATGTATTTTTTTAAAGTTTTTAAAATGATTTCTCAATTGTAGAAAAAAAACATTTGAATATACTATATGCGATGTATCGATTCTGACTTAAACGTCAGTTCTTATTTTTTAATTAAGTTCTTTGTTTTCATTTGCTAAATCAAGCTTGATTTGATTATTACCAAAATTATTACTGCTATTATCAATAGTTGTAGTATTCCACTAAATAATGACACTTTGTTTTCATCACTTGAGTTTCCAATTTTTGTTTCTTAAAATTTCTTAAACACACGTGCTGAACTGACCAATCACGGTTGAGAGCATCAGCTTCCTGCTTAAGGCTCATATTCACAGCTGAGTGGAAAAATATCGTCACCTTTCTCCAAATAGCGTCCATAAATAGCTTTGTATCCAACTGAGTGAACTTTTTCGCTCTGGCTTTCAGATTAAACACCTCAAGGATCTCGAGAAGGAAAAAGACGTCCTGTACTGCGGTCTGGAGATTCTGGAGCAGGCCCGACTCTGGTACCGCCATCGGCTTGAAGAGAACAAGTCCCAGCAGGGTGACGGCGACACCAAAAGATTTTGCAGCTCCTGCCAGGAAGGAGCAAAAAAAGGACCAAAGGTCAAATATCAAGCAAGTCTGAGCAAATTAAAATCTCAATCTGACTGCGTCATGTGACTTGACTCTCCCTTGTTGGCAATTTGTGCCACTAATGTCCTCACAGGCCCATTCCTGCATGCTGAGGTCACGCTTGCAGCAGCTCAACACATCGCTGACTTCTCTTATGGCTGAGACTAGCGGTGACGCTCAAGCAGATGGCGCCCTCCGGTGGCAGCACGCCGTACTTACACAGGTCACACCACACCATGTATTCATATACACATCCCGAATATGGACAACCGAAAGTGCCAAAATCAAATAGATTAAAATGGTCTTGATTATATATATAAATTAAGTAAATAAATGGACCATTGAATAGAACTGCCATTAATTATTTCAATGATTTGTTTATTAAATAAACCAAATGATCATTAACATATGTTCTTATTTATTTAATTATATTATTGCATTTCACGGAAATTATTCTGTCTGTCAAACTCACCCGTCATATTTTGAGCGGCGGGTTCTAGCACCTGATTGGTTACCCTGCTCGTCAAAATAAATTTATGAAACTCTGCCGCCAGAAACCCTGAAAATAATTCTTAATGAATTATTGGTCATTTAATTAATGACACTTTTTCTAAAACATTTATTTAATTCCATATCTAATCATGAAACATTTAACGAACGCCAATTTAACAACTGTTCAATAATATATTCCATATTAATGAAACATTTCTTGAATGAATGAAACATTTAATTAATATCCCATACCCGAGGGCCAGCCTATTTATTTTTGTCTACTAATGTGTCCATTGTGTCTCAGCAAGTTTGCAAAATGAAAACATGGGATGCAAATGGAAAGGCCAAGATGTCCTCTAGTGAGGACATGAGGTCTTAGTTGGGGAGATCCAATTCTGTCAATGTCTCTCAGCGAGATATACGCACCATTGAAATTTTTTAGAATTGATTCAGAATATTTCATCGATTAATCACATTTCATATTGCAAGAAAGTATCATATAAAAACTACAATACAATGTTTATTACCCAGTTACTGTTTATTTAGAAAAAAAACAAACTATTACTCGATTATTAAAATACCTGTAGATTAATGTGACGAGCGATTACTTGCCAATGAAACATCCATTTTCTTTTCATTAGGCGGTGAGTGACAAAAATCGGCAAATCTCCATGTTAGAGATGGAAAAGGATGCTCTCCTCCAACAACTTCATGAAGGTTAAGCTGGCAGCTGCACGTCTCCTCATTTGTAAATATGTGTTTAATTTATTAAATGTCACATTATTGCTCAAAAGGAACTTGGTGTGACTTGAAAGTTTTGGGTTAGCATCAATGTTCTTTACTTGTTACGTGCACTAAATTTTAGTTGGTAGATTACAAAGTGAGGAAAAAATAAGTAGTTAAAATAAAATACAAATCCAGCATGGAGTTGCAATCATTAAGTAGCAGTCCACAACCTTTGGTTTCCGTTGGGCACATGCGGGTTCCCTTGTCTCGACACGCCGTCCCCATCCCGTCCCGGTGGTCCTGTCCTCATCTTTGCAGTGCTGATAAACTTTATCTACGCCTGTCATCGTGCAAGTTTACGGGAATTTTGGGCCCCTCCCCCTCACTTCCCAACAAGCTCTTCATCAGTCTAAAAATAATATCTACAATTCTGTCACTGTCTTTAGCATTTAATTATTGTAAACTCTTTCCTTGAGTGTGTGTGTGTGTGTGTGTGTGTGTGTGTGTGTGTATATATATATATATATATATATATATATATATATATATATATATATATATATATATATATATATATATATATACACCATATTTTCCACACTATAAGGCACACCTAAAAGCCTTATTATTTTTCAAAAGCTGATGCTGCGCCTTATAATCAGGTGCGCCTTATATATGGATCAATGTTGAGATCGGGATTCGTAGAAGGGGAATGAAGTGATAAAGTAAGCTTTACCTGTTTCTTTTGTGTGTTTACACTTGAACAAGGTTGCTCATATTGACTGAGTTATTATACTATTGAGTGTTTAGAGTTATTATTGTTATTACTTTGAGTATTACTGTATTGTGATTGAAAAAGTTTTAAAATCTGTCATTAATTGAGGGTGCGCCTTATAATCTGGTGTGCCTTATATATGGAAAAAGATTTACATCATGTCATTAATTGAGGGTGGGCCTTATAACCCAGTGCGTCTTATACATGGAAAAGGTTTTAAAATATGCCATTAATTGAAGGTGCGACTTATAATCTGGTGCGCCTTATACATGGAAAAGGTTTTAAAATATGTCATTAATTGAGGGTGCGCCTTTTTGTCCCGTGTGCCTTATATATGGAAAAGGTTTTAAAATATGTCATTAATTGAGGGTGCGCCTTATAATCCGGTGTGCCTTATATATGGAACCCGATTTAAAATGTCATTAATTGAGGGTGCGCCTTATGTGTGCCTTATAGTGCGGAAAATACGATATATATATATATATATATATATATATATATATATATATATTGAAAGAAATATTAGAAACTGCACACATGGTTATATATAAACGATTCATTTATTCCGCCCATACAATAAGTCTCACAAGTACTCACAACAACGCACAACACGTAGGATAATAGCAAATAGGATATGATTATTTTGTAGCAATATAGCAAAATTGTATAGGAGTAATAAAAGTCTCACCTCGCCGTCATGCCCAGGAAGCACTTTTTGCACACTTCCTGCAAAGAATCCGATTACAATCAGTCCAAAAGCAAAACATCCATTATGGAGAAGGCTTTTATCCATTCACAGCCAACTGAACCATCAAGGTTGGGCTACCAGCACTCGGAGATTTTACTGGGTCCAATTCACGTGCCAAAGAATTTTGTTTTGGATATGTCACGCCTCATGCTTCAGCTAAAACGCGCTCCGTACGGGTATGTCCAAATCCGTGGACGAAAATGTAAAGTCGCTTCCGTGCAGGTTTGCGGCGCTCAGGGAAGTCTAGGGGTCCCTGATAAATTGCTTCGGAGAAAAACATCCTGTCATGGAAACAAACTGAGTCAAAAGCGCGAAAAATGACAAAGATGGACATTCATGTAGTTTGACTTGAAAAAAGTCTCATTGAAAAGGGTTGATGAAATGTTTGAATAATTATGGCAAACATTGCAATTACTTAAAAAATGAATCACTTGGCAACCCTAATTATTCATATTATTCTTCTAGTATTTGTAAATATTTCTGGATTTGAAGAGTGGTAAATAATTAACAATCTGGGCAACAAAATTCATTGCACAACTTTAAAAATTTGTTTGTTAGAACAACAGCAATTATTATTATTACTAGTAGATTTACTAGTAGCACTTGTAAAGATATTTACAATTGTATTTACAATTAAGACTGGTAAATAATTAATAATCAAGGCATTACTCAGGCTTTTTGATGTGTGATATCTGAAGAAAAGCATACAAAAAAAATGCTAGGAGGCTAAAATATTGCATATACTGTCAAAACATGACAACTTTCAACATGCCACACTTTCGTCTCATCCAAGGGGAGATGGAGAGACAAACCCTATAGGTGTCAAATTTAGCCCATGTCAGACTCATTTACTGCCATTCAAAATTAGAAATACTGTCAATTTTGGATACATTAAAAAAACAAGGTTTTATCATGCATTTTCAACGGCAACTCGCGAACGACGCAATATGAATGTTGGTGTTGACAGCCCAAAACCACCGGGTGGCGCTCGCGGCCAATTTATGCCATTTGCAAGCCTTTCAATGACTTCGATGATTGGCTTAGCTTGGTCTCCCATAATGCAAAAGTCTTAAAATGATTATACTCTAATTAAGAGATAATAAATGTTCCTAATTCAATTTCTATTTTTCTCTTTTTGTGTGTGGTGGTGCACCTACAGTTATTTTTTGCACTGTATTTTTTGGGAATGGATATTATACATCAATATAATAGTTACATATACTGTAATCCACATTTTCCTGCAAAAAAAAACAACACATTATACTACAAGTGGCTGTGCTAGATGATTATTTTGATACAGGTGGAAAAACTAGCAGGGGGGGGTATCCAATATCCTCAGTGGCATTTGGAACGTTTTCGGCCAGTTTCCAGCGACATCCCGGCCCCGTTGAGGTCCAAAAGCCCCTGCAGATGTTTGATGTAGTCGATAGCGGCCCGGAGCGTCTCTACTTTACTGAGCCTCTTGTCGTGGAACTCGCTTGGCAGGCGCTCCCGCAGGCGTGCGTAACCTTCGTTGACGCAGCGCACCCGCTGCCGCTCCCTCTCGTTTCTCTTGTGGATAAACGCCGGTTCCGGTGAATAGTCGGGACACAGGTAATAGTGCGTCCCCCCGTATGGGAACTCTGGGATGCGGTGGAAGTGGTGGTACGAGCCCGTCGCGTCCACAGAGAAGCAGTGCAACGCCAGCGATGGAATATATGGAATGTGCTCCATCATCTCATGATGACAAGATAGTTTTTCCTGATAATAAAGGTCATGAGTTCACAACGATTGTAAATGTTATTATTTGTATGAACTTACCACTTTGGTGATGCTTTAAGATCATTCTGAAGATCAGGCGCTGCTTCTCACAAGGACTTGAATCAAGTGTCTTAACTTCTTGCAGTTTATGGGAAACCTTTTGATGGGACACTGTGGTGGGTGTGATCTGGGGAGGAGATCTGCAGCACAGATTGCGTTTTTCTTTTTTTCTTTCGGAAATCTCACCATGACTGCAATTTACAATTTGGATTGTTGCTGAAAGAAGGCTATTTTTTTGGTTTGTTTATATCGTATTTAATTAAAAAAAAAAGTTTATTTAAAAAAATCTACATGACTGTGATTCACCAACGCCCGGATGCGCGGGAATTAATAAAAATGTTGGCTGGTAATGTTAATAAATAAATATATAAATACTGTACATGTAATGCCGGATAAAAATGCCTCATAGTGTAGATTCTTAGCTCAACTGCGCATGCCCAACCCGCGCATGCGCGAAAAGTAGTAAGCGGTTCGAGGTTGTGCGCACGCGCAGTAGGATCGACTGCTGCTATGGCCCCGTTCAGGCGGAAGGTATTGTACTGCTGTTTTGTTGATATTTTCCCGACTTTTTCTATCAAGCTTTCGTCTTTTTTTCTTTGAAGTTATGGACTCACGTTTGTTTGGAATTTTTAATATTTATCTTTGCATTTTTCTAAACGTGCCAATGACCACTTTTCAGGACGCAAAAGTCATCGAGAGCTATGCTAACGCTCAGTTAGCAATGAAACAATATCCAGTAGCTGTAATATGTTATGCTTTGTAAAAAAAAAAAAAAAAAAGTCATTACGGAAGTTGAAATGAACTTTTTTATCCTTATGTTACAGGATCAGATATGTAAGCGTGCCTTTGTCTTTTTTAATGGAAGAAAGAAGGTATTGATTTCAGGTAAGCTAATGTTGTTAGCACTTTAGGCGTAGCCTTGTTTGTTTACAAATGTAAGAAGGTAACTGCAGGTTATTTGCGTCCTATCGGACAATGTTGTAGGATGAATGACATGACCCTGAGTCCAGTGGGCATGGACCAGCTGAGTGTGCCTTCAGTGAGTGCCAGCCACTTGGGTCTAGCTACCTCACCACCACATAACAGCATTCCCACCCCAGGTAAGAAAACACTAACTCAAAATTGTGACGTCTGAATTTGTGTTTGTTTTCCCTAATTATTCTATTTTCTTTCAGGCATGCCAGTGGCCATCCCCAGTTTGGGTCCTTCTTTAGGCTCCCTTCCCTCGGCGCTGTCCCTCATGCTGCCCATGGGGCCTCTAGGGGATCGTGGAGTCATGTGTGGACTCCCGGATAGGAATTATTCCCTGCCGCCGCCTCCTTACCCCCACTTGGAGAGCAGCTACTTCCGACATATACTACCCGGTAGGTCCTTCTTCACGTTTAAAGTAGATGTCAAGTTGTCCAAAGGGGATGATCGATATTACTTTAAAAAAAAAAAAACACACGTACATTTTCCCCCTAAAACGACAGATCGTCCATTCCAAATTCATTTTCTTGAACATTTCTAGTTTGTGTTCATAAAAGTAAACCGAGCGAGCGCCCGGTACCGGTCCCGGGTTTCGGTTCTCTTCCATTTTTTCTGTCATGACAGTTTTTGTGGCTTTAGGTATTTTGTCCTATTTGGCTGACCGTCCACCGCCTCAGTACATCCATCCCAGCAGCCTTAACATGGACGGGACCCTGTCGGTGGCCAGCAACAACCCCTCGGGTCTGGACCCTTACAGCGGGGCGGGGGGCCCATTGGAGCAGGGTCTCGTGCCCATGGACTCCAGACAAGTCAACGGCCAAGGGGACCTCCACCAGACGGGCACCCATGATTTGGACCCCTCGGGGTTAGCGATGGAGTCCCGTGACAGTAGCCCCATGTCCCAGGACAGGATGGGGGAGGAGCTGGCCTCCATGGACGCGGTCGGCGTGGTCCCGGTGTCCGACGGCGGGAGCCAGCCCCTGACTGGCGTGGACTCCTCCGGCGGGGTGATGCCCTTGCACGGGCCCCCGGTGCTGGAGCTCCCCGTGGTGATGGAGCCGGATCACATGGGGGGCCGCGTGGGCAACGCGGGCGGGGGAGCGGCCGGGGGACTCGGGGACCAGCTCCACCCCAACGGGGAACTGACCCCCGGCGTGGTTAGCGTGGTCCTCACTAGCTCCATGAGCGGCCAGGGCCAGCTAGCGCCCGTGGCCCTCCACGGGCATTCCGCGATGGGGCTGGACTCGGTCAACGTCTCCCCCATTGCCACGGAGGTATCGCTGGGTCCGGAAAACAACCTGGTGCTGGTCAACTCCAGTCTTCAACTGGAAGATTCGAATCCCAACAAGGAGAGCATGGTGGCCACTTATAATATTTGTAAGTGTCCTTTGCAGTGGATTTGATGGTCAAATCGAAGAATAGTTAGTGATCCTCAAAATCGTCACACAGGGTGCACTCTTTGCGAGCGCTCGTATTCCTCCGACTGCCCCGAGCACGGCCCGGTCACCTTCATCCCAGACGCGCCCATCCAGAGCCGGGCTCGCCTCTCCATCCCGCGTCCGCTTTGCTTACGCATCTCGGTGACTGACGAACCGCTCGGTAAGAGAACCCGATAGACATCGCCTGACAATATAACGATATATATTTTTCAACATCTTCTTTTTGGTGTTTACGTCAGGCGTTTTTGCACGCGACATCATCCCGGCGAGAACCTGCTTCGGACCGATGGTCGGCCAGCACTGTAGCAACGTGGACCTCTCCGATTGGCCGGAAAAGGACACGCCTCAGATTTGGAAGGTGGGTTCGCCGTAATTGCCGGCTCGGGTCAGATGGACCCGGAACGTAAAACCGTATCTAAAGACTGAGGCATAACGATGACAGATGTACCACAACAACGTGCTGGAGTTCTACATCGTGACGGCGGATGAGAACGAATGCAACTGGATGATGTTCGTACATAAGGCCAGGTAAGAACATGAGCTAAGGAACTTAGAATCTCATCTAGAAATTTTCCCCCAAAAGATTTTACTAAACATTGATGTTTGTATAATCGTCCTAATTGAAATGTCTGTGCTTGAAGGAGCCGCGAAGAGCAGAACCTTGTTGCCTACTCGGCCAATGGGAAGCTCTTTTTTTGCACAAGCGTGGAGATCCACCCTGACGAGGAGCTGCGCTTCTACTACAGCCGAGACTACTGCAGACTCATGGGTCAGTATTTGTTTTATTCGAGGGCTTTAGGGGGTCCACTGCTTATATTTTTTGTGTTAAGTTTATACCGCATCAAAATAAGAAAAAAAATGTTCATTTAGCGCCATCCTGTGGCGTCTTGGAGACTCACATTTCTTCTTAGGAGCTTTTCTTTTTGTCTAGATTTTTTTCTTCTATTTTCCTTTTGTTTAGTGTTATTTACTTGTGTGTGAATATATTTTTTAACAGTGCTAGTAAAATTCTGATAACAGAATCATTTTTTAAGGCATCCTCGACTATTGTAGCCATTTTTAAGCACTAATGAGTCAATATTTTGTTTGTTTTTTATTTGCTTACTCCACTGTTTTTTCCACATGTTGTCGACTGATAATCACATGTGCTCAAGGCTCAGGTTGCAACCAATCACGACTCATCTTGTGAATGTCACATGACCAAGCCTAGAAAACAGGAAATCTGTGATTGGTCACTGCCCCAAGCACATGTGATGTCATTTTTATTCCACGCGGAATAACAAGATGCGTATTTAAAGGTGAATGGAAGAATTGCTAAAGTTTAGTTTTGAATTGTGCAGCGGAAAGCAGGAATTGGGGAAAATGTTGCTGCTTTTTTGAGGGGGGTGGGAATGTTTTGAATATCTGCCTTACGGTTGAACCTCATGTTGCCTGCAGGCCTTCCTCCTTTACCCGAAGCCCAGCTGTGCCAATGCGGCAAAGACTGCTCGTCTTTTTCCGACCTCAAACCTCACATGGGCAACCCCGACCACGAGCGGCCTCCTCCCGGCCCCGGCTCGCCGCGGCAGGACCGCCCGCCCCCGCAAGCGGACGAGAAGCTCCCCAACGGGACGTCCAGCTCCTCGTCTTCCCCCTGGCCCCAAGCGGCGGGCCGGTCCAACGGGGACAACCTGCGCGCCGATCGCAAGTCGGGCGGCGCCGCGGCCAGAACCAACTCCAGAGGTCCCAGGCACCCGCGGGAAAAAAAATTCAAGTGCAGCATGTGCTCGCGGGCGTTCATCACGTCCACCAAGCTCAACGTGCACTTCATGGGCCACGTGGGGATGAAGCCGCACAAGTGCGAGTACTGCAGCAAGGCCTTCAGCGATCCCAGCAACCTCAGGATGCACCTCAAGATCCACACGGGTGGGTGCGGCCGCCGCGCCCGCCGCTCATATCTTCCGCTCACGGGATGTTCCACAAACAGGTCAGAAGAACTACCGGTGCACGGTTTGCGAAAAATCCTTCACGCAGAAGTCCCACGTGGCGTCCCACATGCTCATCCACACGGGCGCCCAGAAGCTCAAATGCGACCTGTGCGAACGCACGTTCATCCGAAAGCACGACCTCAATCAACACATGTTCTCACACACGCAGTAAGTTTGCCCTTCTCCTTTCCATAACCGCCTCGTGCGTTTATTGATTGCGTTTATTTTCCAGCGAGCGGCGCATTCAGTGCCCCAAATGCAACAAGCACTTCCTGAAGCCCAACCACCTGAAGAAGCACATGAACTCCCACGAGGGCCGGCGGGACTTTGTGTGCGAAAAGTGCCACAAAGCCTTCCTCACCAAGTACCACCTCACGCGACACCTCAAGATATGCAAGGGGCCCAAGGCGGAGCGCTCGGCCCGTAAGGAGCGACGCCTGGATGACGAGGAGGAGGAGGACGACGGCGGCGGCGCCGGCGAGGACGACGAGGAAGCCGAGGAGAGCGCGGGAAGACGGGCCGAGAGAATTTTGGACTCTGGCAGGAGTGAAGACGCGGGAGGATATAACTCTGAAAAGTCGCTCTCACCTCCCCATTGACCACAGCGTAGCTTTTCATCGTAATTTATTCACTGCCATGCATTGAACACTTGTGATGGGAAAACGAAGCCTCATGAAGCGCTTGCCATTTTATTTTACTCCTCTTGATAGTGCTTTCGGTTTAATAATAAAGGCTGGCCAATGGAACTGTAGCATCTTTAAACCAAAAGTGCTATCTCGTGGAGCGAAAAAAACAGCAACGTGGTTCATGTTCATTTTCCCATCATTACAGTAATGTTTACCTCATTTTTTTCCTCAAACATTTCTTAACCACTTTTTACTTTGTGTTAATATTGAATATCACAAACACCAGTGCTGCTAAATGTCATTTTTTTTAACGTCTACTTTTGGCTAAATTGCATAAACGCTATCATTCTTCAAATGCCTTTGACTCGTTTTCATCTGAATATGTCGTGTATATGGTTTTATATTATATGTGTAATTAAAATATCCATATTTATTAAAAGGTGACAATTCAAAATATGTCGAACAATGACACTTTGGACACAACAAATAATAGCACACGTCGAAAGTTGCTCTGGGGAAATAAATGAGATTGTAATCTCCAGATATTCTGTTTTAACCCTTTCAGGCTCAAATTATTATTATTATTATTTTTTTCAAACTTCTAAAAAAACAATATTAATGTGGAATCTCTAGGGGACTCAAATTTGCAATGCCTGCCTGGAGAGGTCTAATGCGTAGCTGTAATACACATCTGCGGTGTTCCCTTATGTCCACAAGAGGGCAATCTTACATTGAAACAATTAAATATCCGTTCAGACGTCACAAAATTTTCCTGTACAAGTTTTCCCCGAGAACATTTTGATTCAGCCAAACTTTTAAGTTAGTAGAAGTCACGGTTTAACAGTTGTCATTGTGGTTCACGCATGTCGTTACCATTGGTTTCATTTATTTATTTTTAAGAGACAACATTCAGCGATCCGATAAATGTGCAGTGTAGTGCACCATTATTTCCTCAAGCCATTACAATAAAACAATTCGAGTCTATTAGGAAGCAGCAGGATTTACGTTCATAAAGCCCCCTGCAGTGTTCAAGTTTGTACACAAGATAGCAGACTATTACATTGAAACAAGAGAAAAGCCGTTTAGAGACGCAACATATCATGGGAAAAAAATGACAGGAGAACCCTTTAACCAAGCCAAACATGAGGACATCAGATGTCAACATTTAACAGTTGTAATAGTAATTCATACGATAAACGTCTTAAAAGGGGTTTTAGCTGTTGAATTCTCATTCGCGTGAAGCGCAACCGGAAATAAACTGTTTTCTGCTTCCGCCTTTAAGACTCATGGGAAATGTAGTCAGTTGGAAGGTGACCCGAACGTTTCCAGTGTAGAACTGCGAGTTGCCCATTAATTTTCAGTTTTATGAAGAATGTTTTTGGTGGAAAAGTGCATGCATTCAACGATTAATAATTGCATGCATGGGAAGAAGAAAGTGAGTGCTACGAGTCCCCCACAGGGTGTGTGTTGTATTAATAATGCATGACACACTTATAGCTTGTTTATGTATGAGTTTACTGTTGCGGCTCGGCAAAGCATGTCGGGAGGTTGCATGCCTACCATCAAGTGCAGTTACACAAAATATCCAATAGGTGGTAATATAATACCACCCATAACAGCAGGCAATCTTTTAAAAAAAACAGGGTAGTGGAATTCCAATTATTCAAAAGTCGTATCCTGGACTTTGTGGCGTTTCCTTCTCCTGTTTTAAACAAATTGAAATACCGAATTGAAATACAGAAGCTTACGATCAAGCACGATGACAGACAAACAATTGCTCGGAAAGCCAAGAAAAACAATTCCGACTGCGGAAAGACTCGTCTAGATGCGTTTTCATCAATTTGGCTTTTTTTTTTTTTTTTTGGGGGGGGGGGGGGGGGGGGGGGGTCACTATGACAGGATATTACATAGAACAAAATAAGCAATTAATTGGAAAGTGCCAAAAGTTTAATGTGAGAAGTTCTAACTCAAACAATTTGTGTTCGGAGGCAAATTAAAATACATATAGATTTCCCTGCGTTATGTTTTAATTGTTTTGTTTTAATTGAATGATATAAACATACAGTTCTGTTTTAATTGGTGTACACTTGAATTCCACACTAATCGTCACATCCGGTAAACCAGGAAGTGTATCAATCCATAACCGGAAATATAAGAATCTGTTTCCGGGTCGTAGGAAAAACAACATGCACTGTCTTGCAACTATTAACGTTAGCTTACTATGAGTGCTTTATTTCGCTCCACGGGGTTATACAAATGATTTTTTTCCTCCAACGGTAGTATTGCAACGTCTCTCAAATAATACGTCACGTTGAGCTGTTCTATGTTTGCGAATCCATTGTTGTTTGTGTCACCGGGCTAACGAGCTAAGATAGGAGCTCAGCTAGCACCGGTGCACTATTCCTTAATTTGATCTCGCTCCTTTTTTTTTCTTTTCAAATTTGTTGTCTTTTTGGCTTGTTTTTGACTCAATCTATCGAAGATGTTTACTCCACCGAAGGAGGTGATGCCCAGCATGATTGACAAAGCGCTGAGGATAAGGAGGGAGGAACAAGCTCGTCAGGTGATCCTTGCCTGGGCTGTTCTGAACTTTTCCTTAGCTGGCATGATTTATACTGAAATGTAAGTTCTACGTAGTTTTTTTTTTTTCCACACTTTGCAATATCAGTCGACCACCTAACTGTGTCAGTTAAGTATAGTAACAGTCCAGCGTCTATTTTTAGGTCTGGAAAATTATTAAGTCGATACTACAACATCACTTACTGGCCTATCTGGTATATTGGTGAGTATCAGATAATCATGCAACGTTTTGCATTTGCTGAATATATACATATTAAAAAAAACAACAACAACATACTAATAATAATTTAATGTGTTCTCTTTTCATCACAGAGCTGGCGCTGGCCTCGCTCTTTAGCCTCAATGCCCTATTTGACTTTTGGAAATATTTTAAATACACTATGGCGCCGTCCACCATGACCGTATCCCCGCAACAGCATCAGCTCCTGGGGTTAAGAAACACAAGTAAGTGATTAAATAATAAAATTCAAGACAAGCTGTTCCAACTTTACCTGTTGCTTGATATATCCTCTTTCAGGTATTCAGCCATCTCCTCCCCAGAAGCCAGAAAAAAAGGAGAGCCCCGCGCCGATGGAGTCATCACCTTTGCAGGGCCAGAGCGTGCTGAGTTTCAGCCCGTCTCGTTCCACCACCGCTAGCCCCAAATTCTCTCCGAGCTGTTTGGCAGGCTACAGCACATCGCTCAGTAATTCAAACTCTCCAAGTAGTGACCCCTATTCATCATCAGTGGCCTTTGGAAAGGTGCGTTTTTTTACATGATATAACATCGAGTGGTTTAATCACTGGCGTTCATCTTTTTTTTTTTTTTTTCCCCCCAGGTGTTGAGCTATAATCAGTCCCCTTGGTCCTCGCCGTACCCGAGCAGCATTGGGACGCCGGAGAGCTCCGTGTTGAGGGCTCGCTACCGTACGTCGCCCTCCATGTTTAACTCGCCCGGAAGTGAGGAGGATTACATGGAAGATTTAAAAAGCCTTGAGCGATTCCTGCGCACGGAGGAGGAGAAGTGCCACCGCAGTCAGCTCGGTATGTCATTAGTAAAATTGAACTAGCTTTGCCAATTTTTCTCAATTTTAATATATTTTTTTTTTCACCTCTAGGGAGTCCTGAATCTGTCTCCCCGAGTCACAGTCCAACATTTTGGAACTACAGTCGCTCCGTGGGGGACTACGCTCAGAGTCTGAGGAAGTTCCTGTACCAGCCCGCCTGCCGCTCTCAGGCGCCGTCCGCCCACAAGGATGAAACGGATCCGGGCTCCAAACAGGCTGCTGAGGAGGTCTGTTAGATGTGCGCTGTTTGATTTGCGTGTCAGAGTGTCATTTCATTCGAATAAAATAACATTTAACGACTCGTAGGTGTGGGCGAGGATCACAAGCAGCCGAACTGTCGTGGACCGCATCGACGGGTGGACTGCCAAGCTTCGGAACGTATGTGCGCTCGTCACAATGATTACGTGAAGGTCCAGGTTTGTGTGCAGATAAGCAAGATGGGTTTGTGTTGTCACAGTGGATCAGTGACACCATCTTGGTGCCCCTGGTTAAGGAAATGGACTCCATCAACAGTCAGCTCAGGAGGATGGGCTGCCCTGAGCTACAGATAGGAGGTAAACCTTTTCTCCTTTTGTTCAAATTAATTCATCGACCCAAATAAAAACACAAAGTTGTTCATTTCACTAATGTTAAGCTTATGTACAATGAGCCGATTTGATTAAGATGTTACCGTATTTTCCGTACTATAAGCCGCACCGGATTATAAGGCCATCTACGAATCCCAATCGCAATATTGATCCATATATAAGGCGCCCCTGATTATAAGGCGCACCGTCAGCTTTTTTTTAAAAAATTAAGGCTTTTGGGTGCGCCTTATAGTGTGGAAAATACAGTCCTTTAAAATACAAACTTGTACCAAAAGCCTCCGTTTCACTTTTGACCATTAAATAAAAAAGTTACGTAAAATACGCAATATCACAATTTGAGTGATTAGACATTTGTTCGCATTCCCTTTTAAATGAATAAATTTGAAGTAACTAAGCAATATTAATTAATATTAAAATTAATTAATGTAATATTTAATTAATTAATGTAGTTAATATTGATTATTAATTTATTTATTATTAATTAAGCAATATTAGGGTGAAGGCTTTTCATATATAAAATGTGTCAAATGTAATACTTTAATCATTTAACCATTTAATAAAACAATGTGTACAAATTGTTACATTAAAAAATGTTTGAAATAAAATATATTTATCTTATTTACAATTATACATGTATCAAACATGTCATTAGATGCAATTATGAAGGAAATCTTTAATTTATAATGATTAAGTGCACAATCCCTTTTAGAAAAAAAATGCTAAATTAATACTGCAACAATTTTTCACAACTAGTTGAGTCCTAAATGTTCTGTTTTGTAGTAGTTGCTTGGAGTTTTGATACCGGATGTTTTATCTTATATTTTCACGATTGCCCAGTAAAGATGATTGTGATTCCAGAAGCCAGCATTAGCAGCCTTAAACAGGCCGCCGTGATGAAAGCCTCATCCATTCCTACGTTGAACTCCATGGTCCAGTTCCTGGACATCACTCCCAATCAGGAATATCTGGTGGAGCGCATAAAAGGTTTGCTCTTCTCATTTTGTGTCTACGTGCAAATCAGCCCGATTATGAAGTAGCATTTTGTTGCGTTTTGTAATCGGCAGAGCTGGCGCACAGCGGCTGCATGAGCTCCTTTCGCTGGAATCGAGGAGGAGATCTGAAGAATCGCAAGTGGGACACGGACCTCCCCACAGATTGCGCTGTGCGTGTAGACACACGCACCACACGCGCGCATACTTTAAGTCGACTTTGGGGCTCTGCGATTGGATTTTAACGGACGACTGAAGTCGTTCCCGGCGTTTAACAAGTTAATCGTTCTGCCATTGTCATCTCATCGAACGTGTCCTCACTCTAGATCCTCATGCACATCTTTTGCACCTACCTGGACTCCAGGCTCCCCCCTCACCCCAAATATCCAGACGGCAAGACGTTCACCTCGCAACACTTCAGCCACATCCCGGACAAACCGGGTGAGTGCGCGTGCGCACACAAAACGCGCGCGGCCATCAGCAAAAAGCTTGTCCAAAGAGTGCTTCTATTTCGCCCCCATCCAGATGTGAGCAAGGAGAATCTCTTCTGCATCCACCAGAGTTGCACCATGCCACCTCACTACCAGCTCATCTGTCAGGGAAACATCTTCAGTCTACCTAAGGTGACGACCCGTTTTCAAAATAAGCTGCACCGTGAGTTTATATCTGCTCTGTAATCGAACCGTTTGTATCTCAAATCAACGTTCCACATTCAAATGAATGGAAATGCCAGTGATCCGTTCCAGGAAAAAAATCAAATGAGTACCGACTCCCATTTCTGTTACAGGGGAGGAATAACTTGTTCCACACTATCCTCATGTTCCTCTATGTCATTAAGACCAAGGAATCAGGAATGCTGGGGTGAGTATTTTTTTTCTTCAAATAGAGGTACCTAGAAAAAAAATATGAATTATAACAGAAAAACAAAGCACAGACATATTTCATTGAACAAATTGTGTGCCCTCCTTATCCAGGCGAGTAAACCTGGGCCTCTCCGGTGTGAACATTCTGTGGATTTTTGAAGACTGACTTGTCAAAGTTCACAATTTACAACATCCAAGAAGACACCTTATTCCACCACACCCCATCAATAGTCATATTTTTCTGCACTTTTATTGCAGCAGCACAAAAAACAGCGCTCCAAAACTCAATTCTTTTACCAAAATGTAACAGCATTTGTAAAATGTAACGAGAACATGCCAAACATTTCTCCTTCTGGAAGTACTAAATCGACCTCAAACTATTCTGTGGTGTTAAAGGGCTCAATACTCATTTGATTGAATGTAAAAATGAATTTACTTGTGCATCTCTGGGTAATCAATGCTGCGTGTTTGAAAGTTTAAAGAAAAAAAAAGCACACTCAAAACCTGGCATGTTTTATATTTTCTTCAGCTCCAGTGGCATTCTGTTTGTGGTGTATTTATTTTTTTAAATGAAATATGCGCAAATGAAACGTTCTTGGAAGTTGAATGTAAATGAATGTATTCTCTTATGAAATTTTGAAACTTAGAATGCGATTACCATCGTGTGGCTGGGTTGGTTTTGTATTAAAACAACAATGCTTCTTTGCGACCACATGATGTCACTGTTGCTCACATGCTTCTTTGACCTTGCTCGTTTGATGCAGTGCAGATGCACAGCGTGAGGTTTGTAATGTGATTCATCGAGGTGACGACCACGTAAAAAGCGAAGCAGAAAAACATATGGAAATATTGGGGGAACATTCAACACGCTGTGTTTGGTTTTAAATTTGTCTCAAAGACGTAATAGGTGCGAAAAATACTTGGTTTTGTAGTTCCACGCTCTGCCTTTAATAGCGAACGCCATTTCCCATGATGCCAATCACGCTTTTAAAAATGTATTGTGATTGTCAAGTTCAATTGAAACAACGGGGCGTCTCTTTAACACATTAGCAATATCATAATTTCTCCCGTTGTGTCACGTTAAGGAGTGCGCTAGAGCTGGTAGTCCAAATACGCATAAAGAACTACAAAGACCAGAATGCATTTCGGGCCCGAGCTTCCTCCACTCACATCCGCTCGCCTCCATAGAAAGGGACTTGGCGAAACTGTAGCGATGTCAGTGCAGGTTGTGGCAGCGAAAATGGCAGAGGTCGAACTCAAAGACGTGGGGAAAGAAGTACCCGCCGACTCCCCGACTACCCCAACGTCGGATGGAGTAATTGCCAGAAACTACCCGCGCGAGACCGCGTCCGCCACCGCAGCGTCCCCGACCGCGGAGCCCTCCGCCAAAGCCGGGGAAGGCAACCCGGGCTTGCTCGCCCCGAACGCCACCAAAATGCCGCAGGCGTCGGCGATGAAGCGACCGGATCCGCAACAGAACGGCGGGGAGGCGTTCGTCAACCGGGACGGAACTGTGGCCGAGGCACCGCGAATGAAAAAGGCCAGTGGAATCTTGTTTTTTTTTGTCCCCCCTCCTCCTCCCGTTTGCCTTCTTTTTACCCCCGAATGCACGCTGTGTGGCGAAGCTAACTATGCTAACGGGCAACCAGACTGATTCGGCAGTGTGTTTTACACTCATAATCTGTTATAAATTACCACAAATGAATATTTGTAATGACATTTAAAGCAGTCAAACAAAAGTTGAAAAACGATCAACGTCTTCGCACTTTTTTAAAGAAATTTGTAATTTCGTGAATCGTCAAACTGCTGCCAAGGTTTCCTTATGGGAATTCAATAACTTCCTCAATGATTCCCTATCTTTTCATATGACAAGCTACATATATATTTTAAAAACAAATGACACCCCCCCACCTTTTTTTTTGAACACAGACCGATACCAAAACTTAAACGTAAGCTTTGAGTACTCACCGAAGTAACCGATACATCCAGTTTTTATTAAACCTATGACATAATTTTAAGTTGTGTTTTTTTGACAAAAGATTGGATATTCACTGCAGCATAACTGAATATTAATGGTGAAAGTATCTATACTGTCTATCAGTATAGGTTGTTGATAAAGATAGAAAATTGGGTTAATTTAGTCAGGATCATCTGTATCGACAATGTCTATCAAAACAATTGGCTTCAACATCTGGATCATGGAAACTAAAGTACTGAGAGTCATTAAGCGCACAACCACATCTGGATTATTCCCGGGTTTTCCTAAATTCGAGCTGTCGGCGCTCCGCTTTTGTCAACAGTTCAATTTAGATGATTCATGGCCATCTATAGGGGATTGTTTTGAAGCAATAATAATTCCCCCTCGCATCCATCAGGGCAGAAGGTCGTCTATTTATAGCAACACGGGGGCCCTATGGCAAACGGCGTTCGACATACATGACCGCAGCGTATCTGCATCCGATGGACTCATTCAGTCCTGCGGAGTGGAGGGAGTTGGCGAGGCTGTTGACAACTGCTTTTAATCTTCATCGCGTCCCCGCACAAGAGGATTAAAATGTCATCTCTGTGTTATAACCAGGCCCCAGATGTGAGCTGTTTTCAACGAGTCATTAGTTTTATTGTAACCTGTTGCGCGCCGCGGCTTCCAGGAAGCAAAGGCCGAGATGGTTTGAGGATCCTTATTTATTCTTAGCTTCAGATGTATTTTTGCCTTATCGGACACTTTTTGAAAGAAAATGTCTCCTCCTTTTTGGGCGTGGAACAAAACTTGCGTCAGACCTTTTTTTTGTTTTTTTTTTTCCCTAAACATGTCCTTTTATTCCAAGGCAAACATCCCAGATAGTTTCCTGCAACAAACCCATCTGTTACCAACTGTTAATCATTCTCCACCCCCCCCTTTTTTTTTTTTTTCTCGTCATTCACCACCTCTTTGGTGTAACTTTGTCACATGCGCTAAGCTGGTGTTCCTGGCATTGCTACCCGGCTAACAGGCTTACAATATGACCTGTGGCTGCCCTAGATGGCAAGTGAAGTGAACAGAGGAATGGGTTATGTATTTAAAAAAAAAAAAAAAATGGCGTTGCTAGCTTCAAGGCTTTCAATCATCAGTGACCTTTACCGTCACGTTCTTCAATCCCAGTCATTCTTAAACAAGTGCTACAGGAAATCCCGTGAAACCTTCGACTACATGGCGGTTGCCTCGTAATTGTAAAATACGGCCATAAAGGTTGCGAAATGTATTCAAGTGTCTTGATGCGGCGAGGTCGCCATCCATGTGCGAACGCCCCCAAAGGCTTCGATGCACAAGTTACACTGCAGCGTCAGAAAAATATAAGAGCCAAACTTATCAGTCGCCTCTTTTTTGGTCTTAAAATGGGAATGGACTTTGCAGTAATAAATAAGAACATTCGATGGCTTGTTCTTTACATAAAATACTATTTCTTATTTAACTAACTACTTTTTATTCAGAACAGCAGATCTTAAATGGGGGTATGAGTCCCCCTGGTGAAAATTTTCTGCAGTTTTCAGAAAATGTAAGGAACAGGACACTTTAAATTTCGAACAGTAAGATCCCACTTTTTTCTAAGGCTTTGAACCCTGCGTCCAGTGTATTTTATCTGCAGTGTTTTTGTTTTGCAAGCCACCAGGGGGCAATCTCCCAGTAAACAAAGGGCGATAGAAGAAGACGCTATTAAAGTGTTAATTTTGAGTTTAACTGCTAATTAACTCGCCATGTGACAACTCAATCAAGTCAAAACAAAAATGACAAAAACCTGTATCTGTTCTTACAACTTGTGGCTTTTTGTTAAATTTTGTAAAGATGTCAATTGTCATTTCCTGGCACCATGCGTATTTGTCAATCTTTGTCAGCAACCTATAATGTCTTGCAAAATTTATTGTTTTAACTGTGTTAAAAAAAAAGAATTGTCCCAAGAAATACTTTTAGACCGTACAAAGTTGCATTTACATAACAATGGGAAAAGAAAAAAAAACTAGTGAACTCAATATATTAGTACTGGTATCATTCTGGGAAAAAAGTGGTATTTTCCTTATCCAAAAATACACAGTATAAGTACATGAATTTAGAATTCAAACAAAAGTGCAAAATAAAACCAATTATTCCTTGTGTTTTGGTCGATTGAAAGTCTACTAGTGCAAAATAAGACAGGCTTATTAGACGTTGTGTTGATGGCTTGTTATTGAGTCACAGTATTGTCAGAGGTTACACATTCGTACTGCATTTTTGTCTGTTAAAGATGAATCAGCCTTCATTTGGCGAGAAGTGCAAAATTACTGCTTGTGCTTTAAGCCGATTTATTGCCCATTTAATGAGCTATCAGTGAAAGCCACCGCGGACCCTCCTGGAGCTCCATTAGCTCCTCTCGCCAAGCTTTTCACGTCAGACCGCTTGTTTTTTCGGCTTCATCTCATGGTTGCTGATGCTTTGTTTCCAACATAAAATGCACCGCCTCATTCCTCTCCATCTGCCCCCCTCGCAGCTCCAAAATCTCAGCGTCGAGTAAAATTCGCGGCCTGTTAACCAAATCCTTCTCAGGAAACACTTGCTTCTTTACGGCACTTTCAATAGCCGTCGCCACACTTCTGACACGTCACCTTATCACTGCACAGATGGATTCTTCTTGTAGTTTTTTTTTACGTCCGGTACAATGATTCACTGCCAGCCTTGTAAAAAAAAAAAAAGATCTTTGACGTCTATCACCGTCACTGGCAGTGAATGTGTTAGAACTGAAAAATTCAATCAAATTCAACTTGACAGAAAAATGATTAGGAATACCGCTAATGTAATAGTTTTATTTATGGAGTAGCTTTGCATAGCTGTTTTTTTATGCAATAAAAATGCAATATCGAAAAAAATCAGGAGACAGTTGTTATTACAACTGGAAAGTTTGACACATATTGCCCAATTGCAAGTGACTGAAAGGAAATCGAGCCTTCACATGGTTCCAGGAATCGGTTTCTTCCTGTGAAACGTTAAACCTTTTCTGTTGCATCACCGACCAACAAGCGTGTGAATGAGAGTCATGGAAATGTGTGTCCATGTGACCAGTGGCGTGGACGCGAGTGGACGTCCGCTCCACTTGTCGCGTGGCGGTAAATGCTACGGCGAAGTGCCGCTGGAAAAAAAATGGATCGTTGCGGGTGAAATTTCAGTTGCGCGTCTCGTAAAGATAGGACTGGGTAATAAATTGAGGGAATTTGATCAAGTTGTCAATTTCAAAAATCAAACATTAGAAATTCAGCTAAATTGTGATTTTTGCAAAAAGTGGCTATTAATTGTGTCATTTCAAGTGATACTCCATTGATCGAGCCATTTTTAGCTGTAAAAGTCAGGATTTTATTTATAATCAACTCTTATGGTATCATTTTAGACATTTCTTTAGTCACAGTATTTAAAAAAAATGCCTGTAATCTTAAAAAAACAAAACAACAACGTAAAATTACTTATTAGTGTTAATTAAATCTTTTAAAAGCATTTTTCTTTCTTGGTGTCAGCTTAAAATGATGCGCTGAAGGCTCAGGTAAAAACTAACCAATCAGCGTTCAGCTTATGAATGTCACATGAGCCATGATTGGTCGTTAACCGAGTCTTAAGAACAGGTGATGTCTTCTTTGGTCGACAGGAAGTAAAAACATTTTTTTAAAGGTATCAATTGTCTCTAAAGAATAATTTACCATAAAATGATTTATAGATAAAATATAAACTTTTTTAATGGCAAAAAAAAGAAAAAAAATGATTTGTTTTTGCAAGTTATGCACAAGTTATAAATGTTATTTTTGTCTGTAAAATTGATTTTAAATCTGTATTTATTATTTTTGCCTGAATGTTTTCTGCAGGATTTTCACAAAATGAAATTGTTTGATACATTTTTTTTCCCTGTTAAAATCTTATTTAAATCATAATAATCCTTCCAAATAGAATAAATCGAGATCATATATTTTGCCCGGCCCTAATTGAAGAAGCAGAATGAAACTCGTTGACCTGTTGTGTTTCATTCAAAAATAAAGCAGCGCCGCCCCCGCTTTGATTCCGTTTGATGTAATTCTAGTCGGGCCTTAGGGGAAAAAGGAGCGCTGTATTTGGCGAAGTCAGCGGAAGATGAAAACAAAACAAAACAAACAATGGCGGCAATCCCCAAATACATTTTGCGGCGTTAATTGGGCCATCATTGCCGATCCATTTCGCCTTTGCGTCCACCGAAAGGCTTTATTGAGCCACTCGGGGCCAAAAGGTCACATCATGGCCTGCGTGGCGACGGATGTTTGCGCCTCTTTTGCTTTGGTTATTATTTCCAGCTCAATAACACAACAGCATCCAAACGCGCGACTGTTCAAGCGACGCTCCATCAAATGTTTCCACTGTGTCCGTTTAGTCAAACATCACAACACGGAGTAACACATTATCCGCAGTGGCGACTTTTCAAGGTCATTTGACCTCCGCTCAAATGCGAGGCGCCCCGAGGCTCTCTGTTGTTTTTCGAACTACTATGTGTACCCCTAAGTAGAAATCGATAGGAGAAAAAGAAAAAGTCCTATTCAGATACATTTATCCCTCTAATGTTCTGGCTTTTATTTTGGAAAATATATCAGGAAATTGGGGGGGGGGGAATCCTGCAATATACACTTTTGAAGGCTATAACTTAAAGGGACACTGTGTAAGATTTGACAGTTTTCATTATGGACAGCAGGAGGTGCTGCTTTTACCATTGTCCGTAGCTATAACAAACATGGCCGCCTCCGGAGAAGTGCCACTCCCCACGTAACATCATTTCATGATAACTAGACCTGCGATTATACTGAAAACAACATTTATTTCCAAGTTTTTGGAAGTATATAATCATTTAATTTATTCTTTTCGAATGAAAAACAGTCTAAATCTTACACAGTGTCCCTTTAAAATAATTTGAAGTGAAACAATAATTCGATTAATCGACAGCAATCCTAATAGATATCGCTATGCGCTTTTTTTTTTTTTTTTTTTTTTTTTTTACTCTTTCAGTGCCAGGAGTTAGCAGAAAAAGAAACCTCTAGAGTGCTAGTATATTTCGCATTTTCACGAAGATTGACAAAATATTGTTTGCTATGTCGACGTAAACATGGGTGGCACATGAAAGATCGATTTACATTCCCCACTTAGAATTGCAAGTATGTAATATCCGTGTTGTATGTATAACACTGCCATCTACTGGTCACAGTTATCACTACAGTGCTCAATTGGCCTAAATATTACATTAGCACCAATCAAGGGTGTCAGCTGCCCTCCATTAAAAAAACATTTGACAAGAATTTTATGATTATTTTAAAAGTTGTTTTATTAAAGATTCTTGCATTTGGGAATAGATTTTCCTCTATGTGGCCCGCAAGCTAAAACGAGTCCGACGCCCCTGGACTAGAAGATGACATCTTCCTGACTGGTACTGTATATCAAGCGCCTCGTGTTCATGAAGCCCGCGGCGATGCTCGTGCGAGGCCACTGGTAGCCGGCGCGCTTGGCGTGCGTGTATGCGCCCCGTTGTTTACGACGTCGGTGCGCATAAATCAGCAGGAAGCGCTCTTACATCACAGCCGCCCTCGGGGCAGCGCAGACGCACCTCCTCACACGAGCTGCCTCCGCCTCCTTTCTCCGGCTGTTGGTGAGGGTGCTGGCACGTGTTTGGTTATGGGATGAGCCCGCGAGATATTCTGCCGCGAGCACGGCGTCATAGAAAGATCATTTGCGCAGCTTTGTAAAAATACATGACAGTGTTGCCTTGTTTATCACGGGGTTGCATGTTCACAAAAATATACCCTCAGGAAGCGAAGGCCGCAAAGTACCGTATTTTCCGCAATATGAGGCGCACCTAAAAGCCTTAATTTTTTTAAAAAGCTGATGGTGCGCCTCATGATCAGGTGCGCCTTATATATGGATCAATATTGAGTGGTAGATGGGGAATGGAAAGCTTTACCTGTTTCTTTTGTGTTTACAGTTGAACAAGGTTGCTCATATTGACATTGAGTTACTATGCTTTTGAGAGTTTAGAATTATTATTGTTATTACTTTGAGTCCTACTATATTGTGATTGAAAACGTTTTAAATGTCATTAATTGAGGGTGCGCCTTATAATCCGGTGCGCCTTATATATGGAAAAAGTTTGAAAATAAGCCATTAATTGAGGGTGCGCCTTAAAGTACGGTAGTTAATTTTTTTTCTATTTATTTATTTTCGTTTAATAGAAGGTTTTTTGTGTTCGTTGCGCTTCTTTCATTTAGGTAATTTTTGTTGGTGTTTATTTGTTGTGTTCTAAAGCTAATCACGGTCATGTTCCCTAAAAAAAAAAAAAAAAAAATTACCACAATAGGTTAAATTCGTAAATTCAATGATAATATTTTTCAAGATTTTTTTATTTTGCTTATTTTACGTATTTTATGATGTATTCTTTTGATTTGTTTTTTAATTATACTGCATGTTTTTTTTTAAAGTTTTTTTTCATTCATTATAGCGCTGTCAAAGTTAATTTGTCTCTTTTCATGAAGTATTACAAAAATCAACCACTAGCTTCATATTATGATCAGATTAATAAAATCACGTTAAAAACATCATCAAAACTCACAATCTCGTTAAAATTAAAAATTGAGACCAAATTTTCAGTATTAACATGCAAAGAAAGACTATGCGTGATGTTGATATGCTTTTATTGACAGTAAGAGAAAGATCATAGCACCACAAAGAGAAAACATGAAGTATTACAAAAATCAACCACTAGCTTCAAATGATTATCATATTAATAAAATAGTTGAGAATATTCAATTACCGTATTTTCCACACTATAAGGCGCACCGGATTATAAGGTGCACCCTCAATTAATGATATATTTTAAAACTCTTTCCATATATTAGGGACACCTGATTATAAGGCGCACCCTCAATTAATGACGTATTTTAAAACTTTTTCAATCACAATATAGTAATACTCAAAGTAATAACAATAATAACTCAAATAATAACTCTGAACTCTCAATAGCATAATAACTCAATGTCAATATGAGCAACCTTGTTCAACTGTAAACACGCAAAAGAAACAGGTAAAGCTTACTTTATCACTTCATTCCCCATCTACGAATTTCAATATTGATCCATATATAAGGCGCACCTGATTATAAGGCGCACCATCAGCTTTTCAAAAAAATTAAGGCTTTTAGGTGTGCCTTATAGTGCGGAAAATTCTGTAATTTTTATTAATTTTGACCGCGCTATATTTTAAGGCTGTCAAACCCTACCGCACGCTTAATACACTTTTCTCAGGGACGTACGTCTTCTCCCGTTTCTGTTTTATTACTCTCAGGAGCCAAACTTTGACCTCCATTGATATTCTATACGGCAGCAGTTTTGATTTATTTCTTTTACGACAATGAATTATTTTCATTCCGTCCAACGCAAGCGAGGACATTGTATCTTAGACCAGCTGAGATTGCGTTTGATCAGGTTTCAAGGGAGTGCTATGTTTGAGAGACATGGGCCCCCTTGCTGTCTGCCTGCGTCTTATTTTAGGGTTCTTCCAGTGTCATCCGCTGCATTTTACACAAAATGAACTGCGATCTGCACTTTCTTCATTTTCTGTTTTGTTCGGCGTCATAGACTCTGGAAAGCATAAATTAGTGCGCCTCATCCGATGAGTGCTGTGCGTGGGAGAACTGACAAACACGCCATCTGTTGCTTTGTCCAGTAGAGGTGCATTTTGACCCCAATTGTTTTTTAAAGACCAGCGTACAAAGGTAACATTTAGGAATGAAGTGTTTTTGTTATGGCGGGCCCACCGTGCACTTATTCACTGACAAACATGTCCAAATTGATATTTGACTTACTGTATTTTCCGCACTATAAGGCACACCTAAAAGCCTTACTTATTTAGGGTTTTTTTTAATAACGTTGATGGTGCGCCTTATAATCAGGTGTGCATTATATATGGATCAATATTGAGATTGGGTTTCGTAGATGGGAATGAACTGATAAAGTAAGCTTTACCTGTTTTTTTTTTGTGTGTTGAACAAGGTTGCTCATATTGACTGAGTTATTATGCTATTGAGAGTTTAGAGTTATTATTATTACTTTGAATATTACTATATTGTGATTGAAAAAGGTTTAAAATATGTCATTAATTGAGGGTGCGCCTTATAATCCGGTGCGCCTTATATATGGAAAAGGTTTTTAAAAAGTCATTAATTGAGGGTGCGCCTTATAATCCGGTGCGCCTTATAGTGCGGAAAATGCGGTTCTTTTTATCCAGTTAAAATGGATTTTTGACATCTATCGTCATCACTAGCAGTGAAAGCGTTAACATGACTCGTCTTTTCCCAGACGCTGTCTAGACCTCATACATACTCCAGTTGCTGGTGAATCACTACTCAAAAGGAAAGCTGTTTCTGATGATATTTGGCAATCCTGGTTCATTAGTTGCCGAGATATTTCGCCATAACAAACGTGACGGCCTTTTGATGCTTTTCGCTAGACGAAGCCTCGTGTTTTAGTTCGGTGTGAAACAAGTCATTCAAGTACCTTGGTTGAACAAAAACGCTTAAGGCGTTATTTTTTCGGGCTGAATACACGCTTATAAGTGTACACGTACGGGAAAAAATACTTCAAGCAGCAATTTTTAGAGCTTGGTATGAAAATAAAGGCGAGAAATCCAAAACAGCCTACCAAATATTATATGGACACTAATGCTTTGGTATGCTTTTATTTTGAAAACAATTCTCTAACAACTTGACTCACGTTGATACGCAGTCACGTTAAATTTTCAATTTAGGGTGCTAACAAATGACTCAGTTAAGCTAACATTGACAAATGCTCTGTTAAAGCTGCGCCTAGCATGAATTAGCCGCTAGTTAGTAGCGCTCGAGTGCTCTATGTAGGGCGGCATGTTGGACATAAACGACCCTGCACACGTTGATGCTGACAACTTGATGCAGTTGCCGTTCATACCGATCACTTTTACCAAACCACGCTGTCAAATTTGTCTCAAGTGTTTGTTTTTGGATCTTTGTGTTTATTTTTTTTCAGCGCAAAAAAACCCCACATTTTTATTTTTCTTAATACTTGATTAGTCATTTCCGCAGAATATCCGAATACCAAAAAGATGCGATAGCTGCAGCCGTATTTTCAACGAATAATCACATAAAGTGCCTAACTAAGCTATTGAATGCTGGCCATCACCTCACCAGACGTTGCGTCTGTCCGGTATAATGGATTTTCCCGTCCGGTGCTGGCTTCCCAGAACAACGACGGTGCGGGTGCACTGAAGTGTGTTGCAGCAGGCTGTATCCTGGCAGTAATTTCATTTTCCTTGGTTTTTCTTGGTTAGATTCTGGAAAAAATAGAGTCTGAGTACACTTTTTGCGCCAACGTCACATTCAACTCTTTCCTCATTCGTCTCCGTCGTCCCCAGTCGACCTACTCAGTTGGTGTCGTGCGATTTTCGCACAAAATCCACTGTTAAAAGCGTGCGTACAAAATATCTTCAAATCTGCGCCCGTTTATGTAATGCCATTGAGTAACAGATGGCAAAGCTTGAGGATCAGTCTCTTGTGACACACGAGGGATCCCGGTCTTTATACTCATATTGTCGTGCAAATATCCAGCTTTGGCCCATCAAGTTGCGTAACTATGACTGCTGTTCTGATAAATATGAATTTACAGTATATTGGAAATCACCAACCGCCCCCATCCTTCTGTTGTGTCGGTGTCCTTTTTAAGAAAAGAAAATATCTTGCTGAACCAGCTGCCTGGTCAGAGGTTGTATTTCCCTTCCGTGACCTCTCGTGTATGATCAGAATCAGGTTCCTTGTCTCCACGGGCGTAGACCCCCACAGAGAATGAAGCCCGCACCATGTGAAAGGGAGCAAGTCACGTTTTGGCAGAGGATCCCGAAAGAAGTTTTGAAATTGGACTGATGGGAAAAACCCTTCAGACAACACAGCTGTATGATCGAAGGCACATCTGCCTGTAACAGATTCATGTGAGGCGGCCATTACTTTGTTGATAAAACCCTTTCCTATGGCGAGAAACCTGTGAAAACCTTCTGTTTTCTCCGTTTGCTGGGAAAACATCAACCACATCCTTATCTATAGAACACCGAGTATATGTTTGTGTTAATCCTTAACACCTGGTTACAGATTCCCCTCTAGTTTTGAAACATCCCGGAAGAGGTCCAATCTTAATCTCACCCGCCATGTTAGTGCCAAAGGTTTAGCATGCTCCAATGGATGGTTCTTGTGGATTCTGTTGCTTATGCTGCCTTGTCTGGTCTGAATTTGGCAAAACTAACATGAGCTAACATCAATGTGTGTATTCTTAGCTGCCTCTGCGCTAAATAGCTATTGGTAAACTTTGCGGTATCGTATGTCATCCTACTGGCTTCTCCATCTGTGCCCGTTTGTCTTCTATCACACTGATGACCACATTTTTCTCAAGCACAACCTCTTCAGTTCGGTTTGAGGTATTTTCTTTATCTCTGCATAGCCAGTGTGATGTTTTGACTTACAATAGGTTAGCGATTAGCATCACATAACCAGCACTTATCAGTGGGGGTCTACCAAGGCACTTCAGGGGGTATGTGGGATTTTTACAGCGCTCCTGAAGGCATCAGCAAATCTAATTTGAGGCCTTTTTAATGCAGTGACAGAAAGATTTGGTTTCTTTTCAAATCGAGAGCGAATTAATTACAACGGGAAACACCACTTGCATTTTTTATCAAAATGAATAGATGCTTTGTTTTCAATGACAAGTCTGCAGAAATTTCATGATACTTAAGGATTCAGGGTGATACTATGGATTTATTTGTAATAAATAATGACAACAGTGTTACTTGGATACAACAGTACTTAAAGGTAAAAAAGTTAATCAACTGCTCAACTGTCAACTGCTTTCTGACTAGTCACATTTGCATAAAGCCAGCACAACGCGCTCTTGCGTGAAAGGTCCGAATTTATTCGAAATGAATTTGCTCCGTTTCGCCGCTGCCATCACAAACCCGCGCTCGGCCGTCCGGCTAATGACGAGCAGCCGATTAGAACGTCGGCTCAATAGCGGCGTGAAATTTGATCTTCATGTCTAATCGCGGCAGGTTATAAAACGGATTAACACAAGATTTTAAAAAAAATGCTGACTAAGCTCTTGCCTTTGGTAAAATTGGCACTCATTCCCTCAGCTATCTTTGTTTACGCCGTACCTGTCATTCACTTTGGAAGTACTTCATGTTTTAAAACTATAACTTACCAAAGCCAGTTGTGTCCTAAAATGTCTTCGTAACCCCAAAATAACCCCAAATCTCTCAACTCTGAGCTTCTAAGCCAACCCCGATTGGATTAAACCCACAACAGACCAAAAGCTGCATTACACACTTTTTCTGGAGTTCATTTCAGTTTCCGCAGTCCTTGAAAATACTCCGAATGAGCCACTTTATGTCCTGAAAAATTCTGAATGGTCTCTTAGGGCTAATTAGTCCCTAATCGCTTTCTTGTCCCATTTTTATCATTCCGTTTGTAATGAATCAAACCATATCTCCAAATACACATGATAACCAGGAGAAGGGAATAAAAAGCGCAAGTGAATCAAACAAAAGATAGGGAAACAATTAATGGCATTGTGTCTGCCGGCGCTGTGGGGCCAGTTCAAACCGGATCGCATGAAGAGGGCAAGTGAGCGAACCGGACCACAATGACAAGAGCTCGGGTTAATTTTAAGCTCCTCGACGGTGGGGGAGTGCACCAATATCTGTCCATCTTCCCCCTGGTGACGCGGATTTATGGCGGGAATAAGTCAACCATTAATATTAATACTAAGACGGTTACAGAAGCAACTTTGGAAAGATTAATAGCATGATTTGAATCAGTAACTTTCCACATGGCAGGTCCAAAATGGACTCTGTGACCTTTCTCAGTATACCTGAGAGCTGAAAAAAAAATGTCTCTTTTGACAATGACCATAAATCCCGATCTTGTCTGATCTTTTGACCAACAGATCCAATTCGCAGACCAGAAACAGGAGTTCAACAAGCGGCCCTCCAAGATCGGCCGTCGTTCTTTGTCGCGTTCCATTTCGCAGTCGTCCACCGACAGCTACAGCTCAGGTAAGCCAACCGGAGTCCTCAAATGAGGCCTCGTAATCATTCTGATGCTTCACATTGGTATTACTGTTCATGACAGCGCTTTAATCTTTCCAACTATTTCCTAGAGCTACCCATTAGTTCTTACCTTCTAGGTATTTATCAGAAACATTCCAATTATTTTTTTACGCCGCTTGTCCTCATTAGGGCTTCGTGCGAACCGGAGCCTGGGCAAGTTCACTTTGGGCACATTAGGAACGGTTGGCCAGTCAATTGCAGGGGAAGAGTTTTCAATTTACTCAATCACTGCCATTGACGGCTATACACGTCAAAGATCCTTTTTAAACTCAAAATGCTGCCAAACCCAAAACCTCAGAAGTTAAGTTCCTAGTTAAAAGCATTTTTGGTTAAAAATAAAAAGACTCAATCCAGTTTGCCGCGCAATCCATGTCTGATTTTAGAAACACGTGTCCTGGAATATACAAAATAGATCGCGCGACATCATCTGTTTTATTTCTGGCTCGTCAATATAATGCAAATGAACAAAAGTTGATTCACGCTCCAATTAGTTTGCTCTTATTTTAAAAAGGAAAAGATTTTTCCTGGCGGAGCAGTAAAAAGCTTTAAATTAGATTTGAAATTAGATACCTGCAGACACTTAAAATTTTCACATACTCCAATTGTGGCTTCTGGACCTAAACATATTTTGTGGCATCAATACTATGAAACAAATTGAGGCTGCTTGCTTGAAGGCATTTCTGTTTCAACGCCACTTTGGACCGCCTAAATATTTTTCTTGCGCTACTTCTTTCTCCCACAGCATTTTTGGTTGTGTCTCATTGTTCTTCGCAAGTAATAGTACATTCATCCTCAAGACACTTAAGATCACTGTCATTGTTGCACCCAGCCTTCCTTTTTGCTCGGATGAGTGCAGAGAGGGTTGTCATATCTGCAAATTATCCCTGCTCCTTTTTTTTTTCTTTTTTTTTCCCTTCCTTTCTTGGCACGGCACATCATGTTCTTTTTACTTGAGCAGTTTTAAAGTGCCGCTTCAGAAGGTGGCCGCTTCTACCTGCCGCCCATTTGCCGACTTGTTAGAAAGCGCTTGCGGGGTTGCGATGTTTTCTTTACCAGCGCTATGCGTCTTTTCCAGCGGCGTCGTACACAGACAGCTCCGATGACGAGACGTCTCCTCGGGACAAACAGCAGAAGAACTCCAAGGGCAATGGCGATTTCTGCATCAAAAATATCAAGCAGGCCGACTTTGGCCGCAGAGAGATTGAGATAGCGGAGCAAGGTTGGGCAGTTCTTTATCAGATATTGATTTCTGGATAAGCGCATTTGGGTGCGTTATTTTTCTTTTGTTTTGAGTGTTTTTGCGAATAGTTTTTGGTGCTACTACAAAGGTTCACTGTAAAGAGAACACCCAATCACTGCCTTTGGAAGTTAAGCCTCAGCTGAACCCTGCCAGCCAAAAACACACACTTGTCTTTAGCGTCACCATCCTCAGTTGGATGAGTCGATTAGCTTAGCGATGAAGTATTAAAGAGATTAAATGATCCTAAAATGATTTTCCCCCATGCAACGCTTCTTTCATCCACTCAGTGGGATGTTTGACATATGCTTTTCTCCATCCAGAGATGCCAGCCCTCATGGCTCTGAGGAAGCGAGCCCAGGGTGAGAAACCCCTCGCTGGCGCCAAGGTGGTGGGCTGCACCCACATCACCGCCCAGACAGCTGTGAGTAGAGCATGGAAAGCCATAACAAAAAAAAAAGAACTAGCTGTCCCCAAGCCAGAACATGGGGGCTATGCGAAGTTACTTTGAAAAGTGTGTATGGAGAAGTGAGGGCCGACACGCCGATAAAACTAACCAATTATAGTTTTAAAAACGATAATTATTTTTATAAAGGCGTATTTTAGAGAGGTCTTTGAATTGACCCCCCCACTCTCTTCTCCAGGTGCTGATGGAGACTCTGGGAGCTTTGGGAGCTCAGTGCAGATGGGCAGCCTGTAACATCTACTCCACTCAAAACGAGGTGGCGGCTGCTCTCGCAGAAGGAGGTGAGACACTCTCTTGCCCTTACGCCTTCTCCGACCTCTGTCACATTTCCCATTCTCTTTCTATATACAGTACACCTCTGTTTCCAGGTTTCAGTGTGTTCGCGTGGAAGGGGGAGTCGGAGGATGATTTCTGGTGGTGTATCGATCGCTGCGTCAACGTGGAAGGCTGGCAGCCAAATATGGTAGCTCCCGTCCCGAGAGACATTTTTCTGTGTTGTGAGCAGGTTTCTTTAGCCGCTGACATTCCTTGTCTCCAGATCTTGGACGATGGTGGTGACCTGACTCACTGGATCTACAAAAAGTACCCCAACATGTTCAAGAAGATTAAAGGCATCGTGGAGGAAAGTGTCACTGGCGTGCATAGGTGAGCGTCGAATGGGCGCTGCCATTTTCTGGTGCTACATCCCCATCTAGTGGCGAACTTGCATATCAGCAACTTTTGTGCGGTTATATAATTGCAGCATTGCAGTACACATGGTTCCACAAGACGCAATCATATTTGATTGATGAAAGCTATTAGTTGCACTGCACCGCTGGTTATTTGATTCATCATATGCACATGAACCCGACAGGCTTTACCAGCTGTCCAAGGCCGGGAAGCTGTGCGTCCCCGCCATGAATGTTAACGACTCTGTGACCAAGCAAAAGTTTGACAACCTCTACTGCTGCAGGGAGTCTATCCTTGACGGGTAGGAACCCATATTTGGATGTTCTATAAGGTTAATTAAATTCCACTCACAATGAGCCGAATGCCGCCGGTGCTTGTTTGTAGTTTGAAAAGGACGACCGATGTCATGTTTGGGGGCAAACAAGTTGTGGTGTGCGGGTACGGCGAGGTAAGGCTCACCCCAGCCGGCGTTCCTCTCGCACGATTGATGATGCGCCATTCATTGTTTGCCGTTGGGCACCCTCAGGTGGGAAAAGGCTGCTGTGCCGCCCTCAAAGCCATGGGCTCCATTGTTTACGTCACAGAGATCGATCCCATCTGCGCCTTGCAGGCCTGGTAGGCCTCAGAAGCGCGTCCGCTGAATTTCTCAGTACCGCTGTTGACGTTTCACAATCACGCTTGCGTTTTTTTTCCCCATGCCAGCATGGACGGCTTCAGGCTGGTCAAACTCAATGAAGTCATCAGACAAGTGGACATTGTCATCACCTGCACGGGTATGTTCACTTTATTCACTCTTTTGTTGGTGACAAATTGCTTTTACGCTTAATAATAAAAGTTATTTCCTTATGATCGTGAAATGCAAGTACTACACAATGAAGAACATTAGCTTGTGGAACTCGTAATTACAGCAGAGAATTACGTTAGTGCTTGTCGGCCCAATTGCACGGCAAGAACATCTCTTAACTTGCCCTCGTAATTGCTTTCATAAGGAAGAATAATAATGATGTGTAATCAATTTGAAGCGACAGGACATCTCGAATCATCCAAGCAGCCACGATCATGCAAAAATACACTTTAATTGGTAGAGCGATATGGTGTACATAAAGTAATGTCGGAATAATTATAATGTGTTCTTGGCTGAAAATTAAAAAAAAAAAAACATTCACATGGGTTGAAAAAAGTTTGAGAACCACTGGTCTATACGAACACTGCACACTCCACTTCAACATTTTGTCACAATAATTAACTGTGATGGACCGGGAAGTCATTAATTCAACGCGAGTTTAATTAACTCGCGTACGTCTCCGGTGGCCACATTTTTCCCCTCATCTGATTTTCTCTTCACTGTCATCCCATCAGGCAACAAGAACGTGGTAGTGCGAGAGAACCTGGATCGCATGAAGAACGGCTGCATCGTCTGTAACATGGGCCACTCCAACACCGAGATCGACGTGGTCAGTCACCAAATATGACGCAATAGTAATCAGCTTAAAAGCATTTTTTTTGTATATGTATAATTCAGCTGAGTGAGACATGATTAAATGAACAGATATAACAACCGATAGACATAACAGATTAGTCATGTGATGTTTGCCATCTATAATCTGAGCGCTGAGAAATTAATCTCTTTTGTATTTTGTGAGGCGTTGTGATTGTCGTTATTAGAATAAGATCATATCTAGCTGAGAACAGAAAGCACTTGAGCAAATTTTTTTTTTTACGGCGAATCTTCAGGCAAGTCTGCGGACACCCGAACTGACCTGGGAGAGGGTGCGCTCACAGGTGGACCATGTCATCTGGCCCGACGGCAAGAGGATAGTCCTGTTGGCTGAGGTACTCATACACTCAGGTTCCAGATCCAATGATAAGTCAACATTTCTACTATAAACCAATCAGATTAAAACAATGTTTTAAACTGTTACATGCAATGCGTATAGATAGATAGATAGATAGATAGATCTATCTATCTATCTATCTATCTATCTATCTATCTATCTATCTATCTATCTATCTATCTATCTATCTATCTATCTATCTATCTATCTATCTATCTATCTATCTATCTATCTATCTATCCTATCTATCTATCTATCTATCTATCTATCTATCTATCTATCTATCTATCTATCTATCTATCTATCTATCTATCTATCTATCTATCTATCTATCTATCTATCTATCTATCTATCTATCTATCTATCTATCTATCTATCTATCTATCTATCTATCTATCTATCTATCTATCTATCTATCTATCTATCTATCTATCTATCTATCTATCTATCTATCTATCTATCTATCTATCTATCTATCTATCTATCTATCTATCTATCTATCTATCTATCTATCTATCTATCTATCTATCTATCTATCTATCTATCTATCTATCTATCTATCTATCTATCTAACAGCCTGTTAATACTCGATATGGATAGATAGATAGATAGATAGATAGATAGATAGATAGATAGATCTAACAGCCTGTTAATACTCGATCTAAATAGATAGATAGATATAGCATTTTAAATATTGTTTTAAATCACATTTGTACATTTTTTTAAAGTGGCTAAATTCTGCATATTTAGGCTGCTAAGACTACACTCATGACTATTTCATACACAGGTAGGCCTATATACATACATAATAATGAATTTTGTAAGGTATTTTTGAATGTAGGCAAGTCCTGACAGGGTCTTTTATTTTATTTTTTTAATGTATTCATTTATTTGTTTATTGGTGTTCACTGACCAGAACAAAATATTAGAATTTCAGATATTTTCAATAAGAAAATTGATCTGATATCTGAGTGAGTTTAGTAAGCATCTTGAACGTCTTGAACAAAATTCGGAAGTCAAGTTACCGATTTATAATGTGAAACAAGTACATGTACATTTTGGTGGAAAAAACAACAGATCAGCTGATTAATTTTAAACGTGGTAATGAATAAAAGGCATTTCCTCCGAATGCATTTCAATAGGTGTAAACTAGAAACAGGTTTTGATTATTCACGTCAAAAAAAAATCACTTAATGCATTGCACGGCTAACCCTTCCCACGTGCGTAAAATACAAAAACGAAGCCTTTTCTTTTTTCGAAAAACCGCTGCGACAGAAGCAGAGGCGTGTTGATAAATCCAAGCAGACAAGCTGCCAGTCACGGTGTCGAGTCCCATCACACACACGCATTAAGACGACACTCCATGGAGGAGACGTCGCATAAAATAAACGCGCCTTCTTTGTCCGCTCTGCAGGGTCGTCTCCTGAACCTCAGCTGTTCCACCGTCCCCACGTTTGTGCTTTCTATCACGGCCACCACACAGGTACGTTGGGCGACATGATTTTCATCATGCCAAGCGGGAAGAGTAACGCGTGCGTCACTGTGGCCAGGCCCTGGCTCTGATCGAGCTCTACAATGCCCCAGACGGGCGCTACAAACAGGATGTTTACCTTCTGCCCAAAAAGATGGGTAAGCTGTTTGTTTTTGAGCAAAAGGAGATTCGGTAAAAAGGGTAGGGAGAAAATATGAAAGCTGGCTGCTCCCTCTGCCATCCCGATGATTGATTAACGCGAGCTAGCCCCCCCCTCCCCCCCGTTTGCCTGCAGATGAGTACGTGGCCAGCCTGCACCTGCCGACGTTTGACGCGCACCTCACAGAGCTGACCGACGAGCAGGCCAAGTATCTGGGCTTGAACAAGAACGGACCCTTTAAGCCAAATTATTATAGGTAGGAGAACATTTCCAGAGCCTCAGCAAGACATCAAAGTAATGTTCTTATCTTGTGCCCCCCCCAAGGTATTAATTTCAGGGTTTCAAGAGGAAACAGCAGTACTCCAATAAGCAGCACCGACCCTAAAAAGAGGCAGCCAAGGTGGAGAATGACAACACAGGGAAGTCAACACACATCCTTTAGAAGATAAGCGGGGAGGAGGGAAGGGCTCAGGCCGGGCCTGAGGGGGGGGCGCTCCTTTGAATTTAGTCCCACTTGACCATATTCGTTTAAAGCCCCAGAACGAGGCGCCTTCTATTATTTGCCCCCCAGGTAGCTCACCGGAAAGACGGATGTTTCTTTTGCCCTTTTTGCGTCTCCATCCTCTCCCATTGACACACCTTTTATTGGTTCAACCAATGCAAAAAAACAACATATATATATATATATATATATATATATATATATATATATATCTCAAATCTGCCCCCACCTCCCCCTGTTCTTTTTCTCATTATTCTTTTATACTTTGTTTTATTCTTGTGTGTAATTTCGGGGGTTGGGTTAATTCCTGGACAAGGTGCGGTGGGGCATCATTCACAATCTCAAGAGGTGTTCGTATTGATTTATTGTTTTTTGTTTTTTTTAAGTATTTCTTTAGCTGTTCTTCATTTACTGGTCGTCTAGTTTTAAAAGCCAAACTGAACAGTGATTGGTTCTTCCAGCCGTCACTCAAATTGCCTCCCGGCTCACACGACAAGGTGGCTAAAAAGTCAAAAGTATTTGCCGTTTGGGAGATTTTTCTTTTTATTCTTTATGAAACATGACCGTAATGTATTCTATTGCTCTCAAATCATTACCTACTGCATATTTCTATTAGAAACAAGACATTTTCTACATTCTTCTCCCTCATTGTCTTATGTCAAATGTCATTGAGATAAGCAATTCTAAATGTATCTATAGGAAATGAATACTGTGATTTTATGAACAAAGATACCAAAATATACAGTAATATACAATTTAGTTTCCACACTGTGTTGGGAAGTAGCTTGACTTTTCTGCTTTTTCACCTTTTTGCATTCAAATTCGGACCATGTTGAAATCATAGCACAACACGCGATTTTCTCGACCAGATTTCTGCTTTTGTGTCCTTTGTACTGCTGCCCTGATTTTTTTTTTTTTTTTTCGAGCGTGCGTGTGTGTGTGTGGCCTTGAGAGAATGCCAATCGTAACGTGTGTGCGTCTATATTTGTGTACGTGCGCTTCATAAACAGCTGCCTCAGGATCCATGCCTGCGCGTTTGAGGTTGGGAGGATTTCCGTTTTTGTCAGCCTCAAACTGAGCCATCGACCCGCGAGGGGGTGGGCAGGGGTGACACCAGCATCGTCTATGTATTATTATTATTATTATATAGAAGACACACATTCTATATGCAGTTCTGACAACCTTTAAAAATTGTAGGAAGGAAAATCATCTCCTGTATTTATTGTTGTAAATCTTTAAAAAAAAGTGGTGAAAATTCCCATGTTTAGTCCATTAAAGAGGACGCTAAGTGATGACAGTAGAGCAATAATCTGTACTCTCCAATAAAGATGTAAAAACAAAAAATTGGAATCTTGGCACCCTTTGCTTTAATGTCTTTGTGATGCCTTGGATGACATGAGAGACTTTTTTAATGGGGGGGGGGGGGGGGTAGGTTTGTGTGCGTGCAGCTGCCGAGGTCCGTCATGACCTCGCTGACCTCATCCGAGTCGGCACTGATTAGACGCGCTCGAATTTATCTTTCTTTTTGTCAAAATATGATGCGAATCAATCGGATCGGTGCCTCCTCCTCATATTTTTTTTATGTCAATGCATCGTGGGATGTAGGTTTTACATATATATTCTTGCATGTATGTCTATATAAAGTATACATATTCTTTGTTTGTCTTACCTGGTTTCCTACCTGCCTTCCTCTTTTATACCTCGCGAAAAAAGTGGCACAATTTTGCTGATTTTGGCTGAAAGCGAAAGAAAAAAAATCACATTTACTCAAAATGAGGCATTTTACTATGTTTGGTAATCTTGATTAAATGAGATGCGTAGTAATTATCCATTTTTTTATGGGTAGGTTTGAATAGAAAATGGGCGGGGAATGAACTTTTGTTTATATGTCGTTAAATTAGTTTTAATCAGTATTATATACGCATCTAGATTGTTAATATGTATCATGTTCAACTCTTGATTTTGTTTAGAAGTTAATTCTCTTCTTTCCTACTCATATAAAATGGATGATTATTAAGGGTATCATTGAATTAATATGTGCCTATTTTAATTAAGTAAACGTGATGTTTTTTTTTCTTACAGTGTAAAAAAAATGACACATGTCATTCACTGCCTGACTCCATTTTGCTATTGAAGCAGCTCATCACGGCAGTCGATGGTAATGCCAAATATTTCGGGGGAAAAATGACGGTAATTATAATCACAAAAGTGGTTGTAGGGTTTTGATCCTGCGGAACCACCGCGGGTTTTTTTTTTTTTTTTTTTAGCTCGATTGTGTCGCGATGACTATCTAGCCCCGCCCTCTCGAGACGTACGGGTTCAACAAACCCAACACACGTTTTCCAAGCAGCGCTCGGGGTGGGGGGGGAACGAGGAAGGAGAAGCTCCCAACTTGTCCTCCCGCCGGCGGAGCGCCTGTGTCTTTATCCCCGCTTGTCCTCCACGATGCAGCCGGAGGACATGGAGGTCCCGCTGCTCAATAACCTGAACGACAACGGCGACAGGTTGAGGACGAAAGGGAAAGATGTGTTCAAGGAGCAGCAGAAAGAGTCCGAGGTGGGTAAAGCCGAGAGACGTTCGCGTCCGTCGGAAACTACACCATCGTGGTTTTCCCTCGGCGTGGTTGTTGCTGGGGAGCTTTTTTAGGACAGCGGAATGTCCCTTTCCACGGCTGTCTCCAAAAGCGTGCATGCGCACAGGCACACTTAAAAGGTTCCTAAAAATAACCTCGCTCGTAATCCGCCAATGCAGCTCAACGTGGGGACTGCAGGTGCTGAAATGTCGTCCAATATTTACATTCGGGGATCCGCCGCTATCATTTAGCATGAATATTTTGATGAATTTAAAATGTTGTGCAATATCTGTAATACCGCACCTAGCTTGCCTTCCGATTTGTGACGTTTTGACCCAATTTGAAAATTTAAAGGTCACATGATTGATTTGATTGATTAATTGATTTAAAAGCCGCGCGATGACGTCACGTTTGAATAGCTGATGTCGCTCATTTGGTGCAATTTACGTATTTTTAAAAATATTTTTCCATTGTCTATATATATGTTAATTGTTTTAGTAGATCGCATACATTTATTGTTAAAAGTTTCTTGTCCCAATGTATTGAAGCCATAGTTTGATTCCCTTTTTTTTGTTTATTTTATTTTTCACCAATTGAGTCACTGAGATTGTATGAAACGAGTACAACGTGCCCTCCGGATGCCATGAAAGCATTTCCATCATCCAGCATCTGCCATTTATGTGAATTGGAGCAGATTCAGCTCACATTCTTGTTTAGAATATCTCCCTGGGGGGGGGGGGGGGGGGGGGGGGGGGGGGTCTTTGGGTTGTGGGTGGTGCTTACTATGTCACCAGAGAACTTAGTGGCAATGATGTTGAGAAAACGTTTTAAAAAGTTGATTTCATTGTTGGTCCACTTCACAAAGTCATTGTTTTTAGGTATCAATTTGCATACAATCAAACCTTTACTGGAACTCATTTGCATTGCCTGGAGCAGCAGATGGTTACTTCCTGTTTCACTGGCTTTTTTTTTTTTTTTTTAACTTCATAGTTCATACTGCAAAAGAGGCACTTTTAGCACCACCCTTTTTACACTTAAACATCTTTGCGAAGGCAGCATTTTTTTGGATGTCAGCACGGTAGGTATTGCAAAATGCGATGATGTTTTATGCTCACTATTGTTTACTTCCTTGGCAGAACTCCATGGAGTCTCCCAACCTGGAGTTTGAATACGGCGACACGGACACACTCGTGGTCGAGCTCTCAGGTGCCAATTTTGGGAAATTCTTGGTGATGATCAAAAGTCTTGTTTCATTTCTTCGGTACACAATGATTGATGATTTACCAAAAAAAGAAAATTAATGAGTAAATCAGTGATATATCCTTCTGAGAGCCAGCCTATTTATTTTTGTCCACTGTTGTGTCTGTTTTGTCTCAGCAACATCCCACTCAAACACTTGAGACATCATTGGAACTCACAGGATGTCCTCGAGTGAGCACATGAGGACTTAGTAGGGTCGCTCCAATGAGTCGACGCATATCGACCAAAAACAAATGCCCGCTATTAGTGATGTGACGTTTGCAAACAAACTCACAATAAATAAACAAGATTTTGCATATTAGCGCCATAAGTGTTTGTTTTTTTTAAATAGTGGACACAAATTAATAAGCTAGGTCTCAAAAGGTTATGAAGTAATAATTAACTGATGACTGGTTTACATCTATCGCATGTTGATTGTTTTCCTTTCCCAGAGCTTTACAGCTACACCGAGGAACCCGAATTTGCCCTCAACAGAGACTACTTTGAGGAAGACTTCAGAAGCTATGGTACCAAGTGTGTGTGTGTGTGTAGTAAAAATGTTCTTTATCCCCTTAAACCGATTTGGTGGAAGATGAGGCTGCTTTTGAAGAAATCGGCGCGTCAAATATGCATTTTAACTAGCCACTGACAGCTTAATCCTGACGTATTTGCATATCGAAGGGGGTTTCGCTGCGACGTGTCAGAGGTGTTCTTGCGAATAACCTTGCCTGCGTCTTCCGATCCGGCAGCCCGAGGCCGACGGTGGATCAGTGTGAGCGCCGAGGAGCGCCGCGCGTACGTGATGAGATTACTGGATGCGCTGGAGGTGACCGACCGGGACAAAAGACTCAAGGTGGCGCGGGCCATCCTCTACCTAGCTCAGGGTAAGTAATGTGTGCGTGTGTGTGTGTATATGTGTGTGTGTGTGTATATATATATATATATGTGTATATATATATATATATATATAATATGTATATATATATATATGTATATATATATATATATGTATATATATATATGTATATATATGTGTGTGTGTGTGTATATGTATATATATGTGTGTGTGTGTGTGTATATGTGTATATATATGTGTATATATATATATATATATATATATATGTATATACTGTATATATATATGTATATATATATATATATATATATATATATGTATATATATATATATATATATATATATATATATATATATATATATATACTGTATATATATACTGTATATATATACTGTATATGTTGCCGACAATTGTAACTTTTTACCTTCATGTACACCGTTTTGAAACAAATATTTTAATTTTATTGAATTTTATTCATTATAAGTCTTGGAATTGATCGGCCTAGCAATCTGTAATTTTTAGTTGTTTTTGTCTGCTAAAAATCTGCAGCGGCCGAAAAAAATCTATTTCATTCGGGCCATCTGAACCCTATCCCTAATTATGATTATTGTTATTTTGCACGATTCAACGTTTGTTTTGTTTATTACTTTGTTTATAGTTGTAATAATTGAAAGGGAAGTAGATTCAGATTTTATACATATTTTGAAAATTGTCCTTTAATAAATAAATACAGTACAATAATAAATAAAATCACATTTTTATCCCCCCTGCACTTACTACATATTACTACATATTTAGAACATATGGCTCTGCCTTAAAAAGTGACCTATCTTTTTTTTCAGGGCAATTCCAAACAAGAACTACAACTGCGGCATGCAATGCATTCTGAGAACTGAAAAGCATTTTTTTTTCTAATATATTTATTGTTTACTCCCTGCTGTAGGTGGGGAATAGGAATAGTTTTCCACATATAATTGGCGTCTATTCAAATGTAACGGGAGGAAAACATGCTATCCTAATCATTATAATGTCTGAAATCAATCTGATTCTTATATATATATATATATATATATATATATATATATATAAAAAAAATGTATGTAATATGCTCATTTGGTGCGTAGGGGTTTTTGCCGAATGTGACAGCGAGGCGGACGTGCTCCGTTGGTCCAGGCACAACGTCTTCCTCCTGTACGACATGGGCATCTTCACAGCCCTCCTGGAGCTTCTCAACATGGAGATCGAGTGAGTAAAAAGCTCCGCAAGCCAACCTTAATGTCATTAGAACTGTCATGCAAACCAGACGGAGGCCGCGTAATGATGATATGCATTTTATGGGCATAGCAATTCAATTGGACAAAATGCATTTGATTGTGCTACGTAGTAATAGCCAAGCCTGCAGCAGCGCAGTGAGGAAGCCCGCCATCTCCCTCGCGGACAGTACAGAACTCAGGTGAGAAATATTGGCAAACAAATCACAATTTATACCTCCATGCTCACATATTACATAAAAAGTTGCACCTCAATAAATTGCTGTAAACGTTTATTTACGATTGTAGTTCAATTAAAAAAATACCACTTCTATAAATATTTATTAAATCAGTACAGTAGCAATTTTCATCAGTACGATTCATCTGCCACGATTAATTAAGCTCATCGTTTGTAATATTAAAGTTTAAAAAGCCAAGCACTTATTTTTATTACAAGTCAAATCAAGCATGTTGTCATCCTACAGGGGGCAATGTTTCCCACATGTTTGCATGACAAAAGCGTCAGCCTTTCTCAGCCTAATATATTATTTACCAGTGTGAAATGGTGTGGAGTTTCTCACCTGATTCCTAATATACACAGTGTCAATTGAGACCCATTTTGAAAAATTCCATCGGCAAAAAATTGGAATAAATTTAGTTTGAAATGACCTAAAATGACATTTTGACTGCTAATTGAACAAATTTTGCTTAAAAGTAAATAATGTGCTTACACTCAGCAAGCTGGTTAGCTGTGTTGCCCTGTGGGCCAAATTTTTGCCATGTCTTGAATTTGTTTTCATTATTTAGTTTATTTATTTTAGATTATTATTATTTTGTAAGTATCAAGCCTTTCAGCCTTGTTTATAGCCTTGCTTTGTGATTTCTATATTGACCAAAATAATCGTGATTATTATTTTGGCCATAATGGTGGAGCCCTAATATATAGTATATATATGTATAAGGGTTTAATTTGTAATCAAAGGAGTTAGTTGACTATGTGCACCATTAAAAGATGAATATGGCCAAATTTTAAGCCCATTTTAAATGGAATTAAGTGTAGAATTAGACTATATTGCTTTCAGTTTTCATTGTCGGACACATAAGCCTAATTTTGTGTAAATACATGACATGAAAGGTGCAACAATATTATTTAAAATGGACAATTTGTTTTCAAAAATACCGACTTCGAATCATCTTTTATCACAAGAGTGTTGCTCAGCATCATGTACCTGATGGTGGAGACCATTCGAGTTGAAACGGAGGACGACGAACCGCAGTGGAGCGCGGCCAGGGAGGCTTTCAAAAACGAGCTAGGTGGATAGAAAGTTTTCTGTTTATTCTTTTCCGCCATTGCAGCAAAACTTGATAATTAGTCCTAATAGTTGTGCATTGGGTTTTTACTGACTAGGAATTCTGTCTCTCAGGTGCACCGCTGTACAACGGCGAGCCTTTTGCCCTGCTTCTTTTCTCCATGGTGACCAAGTTCTGCAGCATGAACGCACCGCATTTCCCCATGAAGAAAGTCCTGCTTCTCTTATGGAAGACTATCCTGGTTCGTAATTCTCATCACGATGCCTTTTTTTTAAAAATCATAACCTAAATATCTTCGGCAGTTCACCTTGGGTGGCTTCGAGGAGCTCCAGGGGATGAAGGTGCGGGGCCGCGAGCGTCTCAACCTGCCCCCGCTCCCCGAGGACAGCATCAAGGTGGTGAGGGCCATGAGAGCTGCCTCGCCGCCCGCCTCCGCCATGGAGCTCATCGAGCAGCAGCAGCAGCAGAAGAGAGGCCGGCGCAGTCGCAGGGTATGCAAATAGGAAAGTAGTCATCGCTGTCTAAAAAAAGGAGTCATCTTTCCCCATTGAAATGAATGGGAATGCCGTCGATCCGTTCCAAAGCAGGAAAAAAAAACAAATAGATGAATTCTTGAGTGGCAAATATGCGAGGGGTTACTGTATAACACATAGAGCATTTGTCCCATTTGAACTAACGGTGACATTTGCGCTAATACGTCATACACACTTAGCCGAGACTAACACTTCTTTTTTTCATTCCATCAAAGCGACCCGGCTTGATCTCATCCAAAATTGATGGAGTCCAAATGAGCCTGACCCTCTAATTGCCCTCATGCTGTCTCATCCTTGTGTCCCCACAGAGTGCCTTTGTTGATAGCTTGGAAGGAGACAGTCCCTTTCCCAAGAAGCAGGTCTTTATTTACCCGCTAAATTAATTTATTTATGCATTTTCCTTCTGCATTGAACTTCTTTTTATGTTTTTTTTTTTTTTTGCACTCTTTCCCCTCACCTGTTTTGCATTCCTCACTCTTTCTTTCTCCTCCTGCCGGTTAACCACAAGCATTCGCACCAACACTGGAAGAAATTGGCAATATTTTCATTTAATATTAACTCATTCCATCCCAAAACTATTTTATGTTTCCTAACAGTGCAGACATTCAATTCCATGTGCTTATTTATATATATATTTTTTGTACTTTTTCTCTTCAAATATTTGATAAAAAATGTCTGGTATCTCATCAAGATATCTCATCTTTTAAAATAACAATAAAAATTCTCATCAAATGCGTTTTTTATGGACTGTAGCTAACACCCTTGACTAATGCTTCCCTAATATAAGCCAATTGAGCGTTGTAGTGATAAATTCGACCATTGGATGGCAGTGTTTCCACATATAAAACACAGATATTAACTACATGCAAATCTTAGTAAGGAATGGAAATCAATCTTTCAAATGATAGCACCCATATTTAGATAGACATAGCACACAATATTCTGTGGGCCTTGAAAGATGGGTGGAAATGCTAAATCTAAAATTGGCTAGGTAAGTAAAGGATTACATTAAGTACTTCATTACTTTAGTATTTAATTACCTGAAGTATTGATTATTGAGTACATCTCATCCAAAATCTGAATTGTATATTCATACATTACAAAAGCCTGTTACACATCAGAGTAGTCATTTGTGTCCACTGCAGTGGACATTAGTTTTTCGTCTATAATCTTTGGACTCATTGGAGCAACTTCCCTTTCAAATGACACAACTGTCTACCTCCTGATCAGTCCATTTTTTACATTTTTTTTTTTTTAATCTGTCACAATGTATTCATCAATGAAGTGCGCGACAGTCGGCCTCCTTGATGGCTGACTGGAATGCGAGAAAACACACACACACACACACACGTACGAGCGGGAATGGCTTCTTCATATCTGGAGAATGTTTTTGCCGCCACTAACGTCCACGGCGCTGACTCATGCCTGATTGCTTGCACTACTGCCAATCTCATTCATCGGAGCTACACTGCGTTCACCTCACTTGTGTGCGTGCGTGTGTGTGTGTGAGTGTGTTTACACCGTCCCACCTTTCCAATCGTAACTGCGTAGAAATGCATATGCAATGAGTTTTGTTTGCAGATTTTATGCAAATGCATGGTAAGTTGAAGTCAGAAGTTTTATTTCGGGACAAAATGGAAGAGGTCACTGTATTTTGTAATTATTTATTTTTATGTTTCCCTTACGCTGATTCTGTATACTTTTTTGTTGTACTTTGCCCTTTATTTACATTCAAACACATTTTATAAGTTTATAGCCTCATTCCATTTGTTTTTGCGAGATTCTAACATGACGTACCACAACAACCCACACTTCAATAAATTTCATATTTTAGAACAGTTTTCACATATAGGGCGCACCACAATATATGGCGCATAGAATAGAAGCCACAGTAGTAGCTGTGGTTACGTTATGCATCCACTAGATGGAGCTGCGTGAAAGGGAATGTCAAAAAAAAATAATCATAAATGTGTCAAACTACATTAATAGACAATCATTCATCAGAAAATCATTTCAAGATTAATTAATTATATTTTTGTATTTTTATGCAAAGCAGACAAACAAAAAACATGTACATTTGGAACTCATTCATTTTTGCCCTTTTTCAAAAAATTTCCCTTAATTATTTTTCCAAAAATGTAACAGTTCATAATGACAACTTGAAAACTTATTTTTTTTTTTGCAAATTAATTAATAAAAAAATGCACATTCAGAAAACATTCATTGTTTGTCCCTTTGCCCTCTTTTTTCACTTATAGCCTTTCCCAATTTTTTTTTTCTAAAAATGTGGACTTTTGTTCTTTGTTTTTCAAAATTCTAACAACCTTTGTGTACGTTTTTTCTTTTTTTTTTTTTTTTTTTAATTATTTGCATTTTTTTACGATGAGAAAAAACATCCTCTGACATCTCTGCTTGCGCACATATTTTTATAACAAAGACAGCAAACCAAAATTATTATTATTATTTTTTTTTTGTGGCCTAGCCGCTGGTGAAACAGGACAGCCTGGACTCGTACAACGAGCGGGACCCCTTCAAGAACGAGGACGTGCGCGACGAAGACGACGACCCCGAGGACGGAGACGGCGGCATGGAGGGCGAGGTGGACCCGTTGGACCGTGACGTCATCATCCAACCGCCGCCCCCGCCGCCTCCTTTACGGGCCCCCACCGAGAGGCTCAACTTCCCCAAGGGTCTCCCCTGGGCCCCAAAAGTCAGGTTCATGAGACATTATCCAGCTTTGAGACTCTGAACGGCGTTGCGTTCGTGTGAATACGAACAATGCGCTTTCCATCTGAGTATCCGTGATTGAAATGCAAACACGGTGTGTCTTCGGTGTACCTGCAGGGAGAAGGACATTGAGCACTTCCTGGAGACCAGTCGGAACAAATTCATCGGCTTTACTCTCGGAAAGTCTGTTTCCCGGCAACCCTTGCGTGCCAAATTCATATTTCTTCTAAGATTGCCTTTCAATTGCGTTGCAGTGACACCGAGACCCTCGTAGGCCTGCCTCGACCCATCCACGAAAGTGTCAAGACTCTTAAACAGGTGATTGTTAATCCAGGGGTTTACACTAAGTACCACTTAATAAAAACTCTTACTTCCTCAAGTCCCTGTTAAATGTGGTGCACACTAGGTAAACACAGGCATGTTACTCTTATGTTGGTGCAGTATTCTAGCAATCTGATTGTTGGTATCATGTTGAAAATATGTTGGTACTGCTCTTAATTCCAAACAAGCAGACTATCAGGTTAAGGCAACCTAAAACATTTAATAAAGAACAAAGCAGAAGAAAGACAGTAAACCTTTTTTTCTTGCGAGGAGAGCAGACAGGAATATGCACCTTCTCAGGTCTCCTGGTCTGGTTACAGTTTCTGCCCAGCCCACTTTTATTCTTTAGGGTTGGCCCTAGTTACAAAACCACTCGCTGCCCTGAAAGGTTATGTAACAATCAGATTCTGATCATGGGGAATGTAGGTAGTAGTGCATATACTATCAGCCCATGCAATCACTGCTATCTTCTTTCCCAAGAACATGGCGACAGACCCTGTACTGTTCCATTTTGTCATTAAGTCATCGTCATGTCTTTGATTCAATACAGCTGCAGGAGACATGACAATTCCAGCAGAAAATATACATGTTGAGGAAACAAATAAGATATATACAATTATTCTAACAAACATTTTTCAGTCTGGAAGGAATAATGTTGCTGCAACCTGGCAGCTTGGGGAAAAACCAAAGTTTAAAATGAAAGCAAAAATTCAGGTGATGAATGGACCATCTTTCTATGTAAATATCAGATGTTACAACCTGTGACTTATAGTCTCATGTGGCCTATATATGACAAAAATAATACAAGGCCAATCTTTTTGTTTCCTCTAGCACAAATACATCTCCATCGCCGAAGTGCAGATGAAACGGGAAGAGGAGCTACAGCAGTGTCCTCTGAGCTTGGTTAGTTCCTCATCAACTCTCCCGACTTGTCCCGACGCGCTCCTTACTTTCATGTCTGATTCCCACCAGGGCGAGGAAGAGGTGGAGGAGACGCCGGCGGAGATGCTCTACCTGGGGATGCTTCCAAACCTCTCCCAATATGTGGTGAGTTTTTTTTCCACGTGGAAATCCAGTGCGATGATGTCATCCAAGTGGCGCAAGTAGGGCTGCTAGGTGATAAGCAGTTCTAAATGGTAGAAAATGGCTGCTTGTTTCCCATCTGGTGTTAGATCGCCCTCCTAAAGCTGCTATTGGCCGCCGCACCCACTTCCAAAGCCAAAACCGATTCCATTAACATCCTCGCCGACGTACTGCCTGAAGAGATGCCGTAAGTGCCGCCCGCACATATTTATTCGGCTCGCCGTTATGACAGTGAGGCCACGATGGACGGTTTTCATTATTACAAATTACATTGGTCAGTGTACAGTTTTTATTAATCACCACAAACAAAGTGTGTTTGTTTGCTTTCAGAATCACCGTCCTCCAGAGCATGAAGTTGGGCATCGATGTCAACCGGCACAAAGAAATCATCGTCAAGGCCATCTCGGCCCTGCTGCTGCTCCTCCTCAAGCACTTGAAACTCAACCACGTCTACCAGGTCACACTGATGTTATGTTCAATCTTTCCTCATAAATACCCCAACTGATCTTAATAGTTTTGTTGCGAGGTATAAATAGTTGCTAAAATGCCATCATTCATAAAATGCCCCCCCCCCAATCCAGTTTGAGATTGTCTCCCAGCATCTGGTGTTTGCCAACTGCATCCCGCTCATCCTCAAGTTCTTCAACCAGAACATCATGTCTTATATCAGTGCCAAAAACAGGTACGTGTGTATATATAAAGTACACCCTCCATTCTCACGAGACCTTTTTTTCCCCATATATACTTGTGAACGCTCGGTAGCCAGGTTGCTAGCAAGCGAGTTAGCTAGCTAAGGAGCTAGCCAGCAAGGTAGCCCGTTATATAAATAGCCAATAGATAAAGAAAGTGATACATGATTCCAATTTTTCCCAGATTGATATCAGTATTTCCACTAAGCTACTAAGCATTTTTGATGGTAATTTGCGATTAATCCAATGCTAAATGATTTTGAATTATTTTTACCTATTAACAGTAAGAATAAAAAATACATTTAATAAATATAACTGAATGAAATCAGTGCGGTATTGCATTACAAAAGGAATTAGTGTAATGCATTACTTTTTGTTCCAACACATTAGTGCAAGTCATTACACAGAAAAAACTAGTAATATAACCTTTAAATTTCTAATATTAATTGAAGCAGTTGAAAATATGAATGCAGTTCATGTGGTTCCCTTGAAATGGCGCCAGCAGACGGGAACTTTATTTAGGTCGTTTTATTTGTGCATTTTTATTTTGCATTTCCAGCAACATTTACAAGTCCAAGGGTGCAATAATATGTATTTTGGGATCAATTTGAGCATGCAGTTTAATTAAGTTTAGTTTAAGGTAGGGCTGTGTAATGAGATACATTTAGAATGCCAAATCCATATTTCCCTGTATGTTGGTGAGAGTAATGTAAAAGTAATGCAACAGTAGTGTAACGCCTTACATTTCAAATACAGTATTATTATAATTAACTAGTTTAGCTATTTGGTCGCTCCATTTATCCATTTTTTTTATGATTTTTTTTATGCAGCATATGCGTGTTGGACTTTCCCCATTGCGTCGTCCATGAAATGCCCGAGCTCACCGCCGAAAGCCTGGTGAGTCCAAACACCAGGCCGAGCCGGATTTTGCAAAATATGTTAAAAAGGAAATAAATACGTCACTTTTGTTGCGCTCATCAGGAGGCCGGAGACAACAACCAGTTCTGTTGGCGCAATCTGTTCTCTTGCATCAACCTGCTGAGAATCCTCAACAAGCTGACCAAGTGGAAACACTCTCGGACCATGGTTCGATGCCTTGCAGTAGACCTGGCATATACTATTTGGAAAATGTGTGTTTTCTAAGAGGAAATATTTGTGAAACAAGATTCAAGCAACCCTCCCCCATTCCTCTCAGATGTTGGTGGTCTTCAAATCCGCTCCCATCCTGAAGAGAGCCCTGAAGGTCAAGCAGGCCATGATGCAATTGTATGTGCTGAAGCTGCTCAAAATCCAGACCAAGTACTTGGGCCGCCAGTGGAGGAAGAGCAACATGAAGACCATGTCGGCCATCTACCAGAAGGTCCGCCATCGGCTCAATGACGACTGGGCCTACGGGAACGGTAAAACCGAGAAAGAAAACCAGTAACACACACAGATAGACTTGAGGAAAAGACGCCGTTGCCATAGCAACAGGCGAAGGTAGGATTCACGTTCGTCTACTGCTTTAATCGCGCGGTCCTCTTCCTCCAGATATCGACGCGCGGCCCTGGGACTTCCAAGCGGAGGAGTGCGCCCTTCGGGAGAGTATCGAGAAGTTCAACAGCCGGCGCTACGACCGGAACCGCAACGGCGACTTTGCCCCGGTGGACAACTGCCTGCAGAGCGTGCTGGGACAGCGCGTGGACCTGCCCGACGATTTCCACTACAGCTATGAAATGTGGCTGGAGAGGGAGGTGTTCTCGCAGCCCATTGAGTGGGAGGGGCTCCTGGTGGACCAATGAGAACACGCATGGACGAGGCGGGTCAGAACTGAGGTGACGCTTTCTGAAAATGAGATCTCGCGAAATGTAGCTTTAGGGTCCATATAAAGATTTTGAATTTACTCACTGCCACACCAAGTGAAAAAGGATTTTGGACGTCTGCGGCCGTCATTGGCAGTGATCGAGTTAAAAAGTACCTATAAATCGGGACCAGTGTGAATGTTAACAGAATTTTGGGCCCCTTCAATTGTGATCTATTAAGTTTTGCTGAGAAAAAAAGGCATATTAATTTGCCTTTACACCATACAATTTTAATATTCTAAAAATGAAAGGTTTTTGTGCAAAAAGACTTTTTTTTCCACTAAAGTAGGCAATTCTTATTGGATTTTTGTACACATCGTGAGCCTAAAAGTGTAGTTGTGATAATTAAACAGAACTTTGGGCTCATTTAAGTCCTTGATATTATTTTAAACTATAATCAATGTTTTTTTGTTTGTTTTTTTTTTTAGAAAAAAAAGGGTCATTTGTCTTTACATCTTAATGTTTTGACTTTCTTTGAAAATTACAATTTTAATATTCTTAAGAAAGAAGAAAAAAATTCTCGAAAATAGGCAGTTCTTAGTGGATTTTTCTACACAGCTTGATAGCAGCATCGTCCGAGGTACATTTGAACACTTTTAAAACAAAAACTTTTTAGATCACATATCAGTATTTTTCATACTTTATTTGTTATTTTGATTACAGTAAGTTAAATGTACTTTGGTAATTATTATTCAAAAAAAAACTTTCATATTTGACATACATGGGATTGCCAAATTCTCTTCTAAGCTCTTGCTGACACTTTTTTTTTTTTTTTTTAAACGAGTTAATTTGTGGTGAACTTCATAGCCAAAACGTGTATATTTCTAACACTTTTTTTTTTGGGGTACAAAAAATGACTTTATAGATTTTTTTTGGGAGGAGGAGGGCAATAAAATAGCACAGCGTAATGTTTCCCAACTGTGTTACTTTGTTTAAATCTCAGACTTCAGAAAGTTTCTCTCGATCTACCTTGCAACTTGGACGATTAAAAAAAAAAAAATTAATGCATACACACTCAGCTCGAAGTTGCCTTCACAAGCACAATGTTGTCATAATTTTTTTGTTATTTTTTTTAATTTTGCCAACATAAGAGTCAACATAAGTTGGGCTCCAATGGAGCATAAATACATGTTAATTTCAAACAATTCTTTTGACATTCAAGGTTTGTGTTTCTCGTAAATGTGCAGGGTCAACTTTTTGTTCAATGTTTTGAACATAAGATTGGAACGTCTCCAATTAATAATACTTGTAGAATCTCAGGTTTACATGGAAGTTATATTGCAAATGTTTTGCCACTTTTGGCTCCTGTTGCACATCATTGTCCTGAAGTTTGTTAACGTTTGTGCCAAATATGAGTGTCGTTTTAACTCTCTCACTCTTGCCTCCATTATCACGATGGTTACAAATGCCAAATATTATTTATTTTCGACTTTCGAACTGTGCAGTTTATGAAAGACATTTATTGTATCTAGCAGAATATTTCAAATGTGTTATGTTTTTTTCTGTGACATATAGCCGAGTATTTGGGGGGGGGGGGATATGTGCAAATATGGATCACAAGAGGCTTTATTTGAAATAAATACATAACATTACAGTTCCATATTAAACAATGAAAAAAAGTGCGTCCGTGGCTGATTTTTGACAAGGGGGAAGGACAAGACTAAGCACATCGAAGAAAAAACGCTTGTTTTCACTACTGTTCATGGCCGCCTGCAGTATATGATGCTACAACATAGAACAGAAAGTGATAAAAAATTGGGAGAGTAGTTCAAATTTTTTGAGCTGTTTTAGAGATGTAGCATATTGAGCTCAGTGGTTTCCATGGTGACAACGTAACGCTAATCTATTTAAAGTTGTCATGTTTTTCAAGTTTTTTGATGCATTCGTAGATGACAATAAATCTCAAAGATAACTGATTAAATCCTTAATGACACTTTTGGAATGTAAATGGTGAAAGTTTAACGAACGGTGACATGCACACTTTGTGACAGATGAGTGATGTATTGTACTGAAAAGCATTACCGGAAAAGTTGACATTTTATTGTATAGTAAAAAGCATTACCGGAAGTGAAAACTTTGACCTCAGAATTTCAACCAATCAACGGGCCTGGTAAGCGTCTAGTGCGTCACAACACGTTGTTTTAACTTATTTTAACTGTTATTTGGAAAAAAAGTTAACTTTGTACCGTGACATTCATTTTTTAATCGACACGTTGCTTATCGTTTCAGAGCTGTGCCCAAACCCAAGTTCTCTCATCTTTTCCCTGGGAGAAAGAAGCCAAAACGGTTTTCATTTGTTTGGAAGCCGGCTGGTTAGCATTTTAGCTAACATTAGCACTAGCTTCATCGCTGTAAATAAACAACAGCCGCGCTTCGCTAGACGTCACAAGAAGTTTTGTCTTTTTTTTTTTTTGCGTCCCCGGGAACTGCACATCACATAGATAGTCAACCAGGCGTGTACCTAAGTTGCGTGTACACTCAGTTGCATAATTTTCGCTTTGGCGGAGGCACAGTGTCAGCGGTCACCATCTCATCGCTCGCACAGTCCACACCGAAGCCGAGTGGCACGACAGCTTGACAAGATATGTGCCACTCCGCACTAGATGCTGCTGCTGCATGTCCACAACTGGCTTTTGTTTCGATTCACTTTACCGGAGCTCTACTATTCCAATTCAGGATCTAGATTGAAGGTAAGTGGGCCTCCAAAGTTGACAACGGTTACAATGCTCTTTTTTGATTGGCGCTTCGATTTCACGGCTAAAGTTCTTCGTTGGAGTTTGGAACTTTAGCTCTTAAAGCCTATTGAACAAAGGATTTTGCGAAAAGACTTTAGGTGTTAACATTGTCAACTCCACAAAATTCAACCAAAGTGAGACGTCCTGAATCAGATGACAGTACTGCAAACTGACTGCACTTCCTAAATGTAATCTAGACGCCTTATTAATGATTAAATTAAACGTGCATACATTTTAAACATATACCCTACCAATTGGTTACACTGATAAATATTACAATACATTCAAATTGCGTATTCAATATAATACTGCACTGTTTACAAATCTTTGTGCCACTTGCACAAATGACTACATTTGAAAGTCTCTAAGAAAAGTCGTGTACAGTGTGAAAGGTAGTTTAACTCTTTGCTGATTCTGTTTTTAGAAAAATGAGTGCAAGGAGAAGAGGTGGAAAGCCCAACAGAGGAGGAGGGAAATTTAACAGGCCGAGAGGAGGAGGAGGAGGAGGTGGAGGAGGAGGTAGAAAAGGAGGAAGTGGGCGCTGGGATGATGACGATGATGATTTCACCCTCGATTTTGCTCGTCCATCCAGCAGGTATAAACCTTCGGTGTGACACTGCCTACATTTACCCTAAAAGGGCGCTTCCCTTCCAGACCCGCAATAGCACGAGGAGGTGGCAGCGCCAAAATTGGCATTGCTGGGCGAGGAGTTCGAGATGGAGCCAACCGGACAGAGACTGTTCTCCCGAAATCCATGGCGAAGAACCAAACTTTCACCAAGGCGAGTGACAGCAGCAAGTCCGAGGCCAGCAGCTTGCCTATGCAGAAGATTTTAATGACCGACAAGAACCAGGAACTTCTCAAGGAACTGCTGTGGGACTTGCGGACACGCGACTTTGACGAGCGCAATGAGTAAGATGAGTTTAACAACAAGAGGAGCATTCAAACACTTGACATCTATTTATCTTCTGTCCTTAGTGACACCGGTTTTGATGATTTAAACGAGGAGGAAGAAGAGGAATACGATGAGGTTGACCACCGGGAGGAAGGCCAGTTCTGGACCACCACCGACGAGCCGGTGGAGAGAGCAGAGAGCCCGAGAGAATACGAGTCGGACAACGAACGTCCTCCGGCTGAACCCGTCGTCTCTTTGTTTGCGCTCGGCAAACTCTGCAGGTGATCGCGCGTCTCTCCGGTTTCGGAAAGAATGATTTTGAAAACCCATTTGGTTCTGGTACTAGGATGTCTGGTACTAGGATTGTCCACTTATTTAGCCATTTTCAGCGGGAAAAAAAATATTTTGTCTACGATAACAATTATTTTGTGTGTAGAATTCACTCATTCAGTGCCAAAGACATTTTTTAAAAAGTCCATTCCTTCAATCCCTGATGCTAATTTTATTTTTTTTCCAAACATGACTGGTACCAAATTAATTATGTACAAAATAACATAACTAATTGATGTATTTTAATACGAGTAATTGATTATTTGAGGTAAGTATTTACTGAGTTATAGATTACTTTTGATAATAAAGTACTAATGTGACTCCTTTAGGTAATAAAATACTAATAGCAAACAAACTTTAGCTAAGTAATAGGTCATTTTAATGCTGACTAGATAAAGTAATCGATTTCTTAGTACTTTATTCGCATGTAATTGATTACTTTGTGACTTATTGACATGAAGTGCCTAAAATCCATTACTAATACTTTAGTTACTTAGATACTTAAGCAGCAAAGTAAATGATTACTTAAGTCAGTTAACGTCTGCCATTTTTGACCATCCTTTAGCCAAACACTTAGAAAAATCGAAAAACAAACAAAAAAAACCCCACACAAAAATATGTCTTGGTATCGTATGAGTTAATATCTTTAATAGCATTTTAATATCACCTGTGCTCAAGGCTCGGGAAATGACCAATCATGGCTCACCTGTTGGTCATGTGACATATCCCCAAGTTGAGCTTTGATTGGTCGTTTCTCGAGACTTCGGCCCAAGTGGTCAACTTCAGTCTACAACAAGTGGGAAAATGTGTTTTTAAAAGTACTATTTGTCACTGAAAAATAACTTAGCCTTTAAGTTAATTCTCATTGACTGTATCACTGTTTGGCCCAGGTATGGCTTTGATCGGGAGCGCAGCAAGCAAGCACTGGAGTCCAACGGAGGAGAATTTGGCGTGACACTGGAGCACCTTCTTTACCAGGTTTATAGCGAGCGCTACGGACAGGAAGCGGTTTCCAGCACGGGCCTCTCCGACGCGCCCGTGGACGAGTGCCTGAACCAGAGGCAGGAGGAAGCTCTGGCGCTGGCCGCCATTTACGGCGAGCGTTTCCAGGAGCGCATTGTCAATTCCGTCTGGGTGATAAGCTTGGACGCCCTATTCCTCACAGACAACATTGGAAAAAACTACAGTGCCAATCAGAACGGCGGGAAGTCTTCTAAAAGAGTCTGCCAGTTCTACTTGAAAGGAAGAGGCTGCAGGTACGGCAGCAAGTGCAAGTTCAAGCACCAAGCGCCTGAGCGGCAGGGCCCGGCTCAGCCCGGGATCAGCAGCTATTCTCCCCCGGAGTACGAGCTGGAGATCCGTTTCCCCAAAGGCAACCGCTACCCGTCTCAAGCGCCGGTTGTGGCCTTCAGCACCAACGACGAGTCCATCAGTGCCGCCGGGAGGCTCAGCTTGACAGAAAGGTTGTTCGGGGATGCGCTAGCCGCCGCTCGAAACAAAGAACCCGTGGTTTACGCTCTGGTCAGCATGTGCGAGGAGACCGCCATGAAGGAGCTGCTCTTTGTCACGCACCACAAATACAGCAACCCACCACCCGTTGTGCTATTGCCCTCAACAGTAACTCCTGCACAAAGCAAGACCGGGACCGGCAAAGCGATGGAGGAAATCATCTGTCCCAGCAGAAGGACCGCGCCGCCTGTCGACCGTGAGAACACTTTTCCATATCCGTTATTTAAGCAAGACTTTACGAAATGTCATTTACTTCTGAGCCCCGCTATTCGAAAAGAATTGGTACCAGGCCGGTCCTTAAATAGTGAAACTCTGCATGGATTTGACCCCTGTTGAAATGCATGGGTTGGAAACAAATCTTGTTTTATTCATGATACATTTATTTTCTGACAAACATCTGAATCTGACTCAACAAAACTTATCAATCATCGCTACATAAAAAGTGCTGTACCAGGAAATAAAAAAAATTGTCATACGGGATTGGACCAGCTTTTTTATTTGTGTTTCATGAGTAAAAATGGACACAACCACAGAACATGAAAATCCAAATTCCACCCATGTCTTTTATATATTTTGTGAAAAGGGACAGTAGAGACAGAGAGGCCGGAAGAAGACGATGAGGTCTCTGTTGTCCCCGTCGAGAACGTCAGCTCTGTCAACCTGAGGAAGAGGGTGACCAATCACCCCAATCTGCTGCAAGAAAACGGCAAGCTGTGCAGAGACTTCCAAAGGAAACAGGTACACCGCAGATAAGGGCGAAACAAAAACTCTTCAATTGTGTTTCTGTGTTAATGACTCACTCTTAATTCCGTAGTCGTCCAAACGCTTCAGGTCAATGCTGGAGCAGAGGACAAAGCTGCCAGCTTGGAATGAAAGGGACAACATTCTGGATTTGTTGGACAGCTGCCAAGTGTTGGTTGTCAGCGGGATGACGGGGTGAGGCGCTCAAAAATATCCACGTGGAGACCAACACCTTGTTAGTTTTCCTTCCACCTTGTTAGAAAAATGAATGTTTTTTTTTTTAAATCACTCCTGAAGGTGCGGTAAGACCACTCAAATCCCCCAGTTCATTCTGGACTCTTCTTTGAGCGGTCCGGCGGATAAGGTGGCCAACATCATCTGCACTCAGCCGCGCCGCATCTCCGCCATCTCGGTGGCCCAGCGGGTGGCGCAGGAGCGCGCCGAGAGCCTTGGCCACTCCGTGGGCTACCAGATCCGCCTGGAGAGTGTCAGGGTGCGTACAGATAATCGTCAAGCGAAAAGGGAAGGAGAAACACATTTTTCAACTCTGCCTTGTCACTCTCGCTCCTCGCGCTGCATTTAGTCATCTGCCACCAGGCTGCTTTACTGCACCACGGGAGTGTTGCTGAGAAGGCTGAAGGGCGACGCGGACCTTCAAGGGGTCACCCACGTCATCGTGGATGAGGTGCACGAGCGCACGGAGGAGAGGTCCGTTTCTGCTCGGAAAAACTTTTGATGCACACCGTGACGTTTTTAAGGACATGAATTCTTGTCATGCGTCTTTGTGGTACGAGTAGTTGGATGGGTGGCAAATTTAACACATGCTTAATTTATGTTGCGCTGTGTATTTTAAAATATAGGATGTGTAAAGTAGTGACTACTAGGTCAGTTCTTTTCAAAACTGCCTTGCATTGCTCTCCTAATTATTGTTTGTGAAAATGAAAAGATGTGCTTTTTTTGAAGGTCTGCAGAATGACCTCATCAACAAAATATATTTTTAAGGATGCAAGGTTGTGATACGGATTTATGTTGAATAATTGATGACACTGGTGCGACTATTGACCTGCTGTAAATATACATAATAAAGGGTAAAATATTGGACAAATATTGGCTATATGGTTGATTGGCGGATATCTGAAGGCCTATGATTGGCTGGCTGATTAATTGGTCCAGCCTAGTTTCATAACTTGCTCAAATGCCACAATTAAGTAAATAAACCACCCATCACAAATTTTACCACTTCCATTTTTAAAATGATGAATCAAAGAAATGTGATTTTTTTTTGCCTAATGTACCTTATATAGCACCTGATTTTTGTCACAAAAAATGAAGGAAGGGCATTCTCTTAATTTATGTTCTTTCCAGTGACTTCCTCCTTTTGGTCCTCAAAGACCTGATTGTTCAGAGACCGGACTTGAAGATTATCCTCATGAGCGCCACTCTGAAGGCCAACCTCTTCTCAGAATATTTCTACGACTGTTCTACTGTACACATACCCGGTAAAAAAGAAAAAAACAATCCTCTTTTATTTGTACCATTTTTTGAGGTGGTTTTCCTCTGTTAATATTGTTCAATCTGTCCAGGTCGTACTTTCCCTGTTACTCAGTTTTTCCTGGAGGATGTCATTTTTTTAACCCGGTCAGTGTTTTATGAAAAAAAAATCTATCTATCTATCCTATCTATCTATCTATCTATCTATCTATCTATCTATCTATCTATCTATCTATCTATCTATCTATCTATCTATCTATCTATCTATCTATCTATCTATCTATCTATCTATCTATCTATCTATCTATCTATCTATCTATCTATCTATCTATCTATCTATCTATCTATCTATCTATCTATCTATCTATCTATCTATCTATCTATCTATCTATCTATCTATTTAGATCGAGTATTAACAGGCTGTTAGATCCATCTATCTATCTATCTATCTATCTATCTATCTATCTATCTATCTATCTATCTATCTATCTATCTATCTATCTATCTATCTATTTAGATCGAGTATTAACAGGCTGTTAGATCCATCTATCTATCTATCTATCTATCTATCTATCTATCTATCTATCTATCTATCTATCTATCTATCTATTTAGATCGAGTATTAACAGGCTGTTAGATCCATCTATCTATCTATCTATCTATCTATCTATCTATCTATCTATCTATCTATCTATCTATCTATCTATCTATCTATCTATCTATCTATCTATCTATCTATCTATCTATCTATCTATCTATCTATCTATCTATCTATCTATCTATCTATCTATCTATCTATCCATCCATCCAGATCGAGTATTAACAGGCTGTTAGATCTATCTATCTAAATATGAACACTTTTTTTTTTTCTTTTAAAGCTATGTAATGGAAGACGGCAGTCCTTACATGCGCCCAAGGGGGCAAAACTCTTCCAGTAAGCACGGAGGAAGAGGAGACATTGTGGACACCTTGGGGGACGACATGTGGAACTTCATGTCTTTCACGAAAAAGGACTTTGTCAAGGACTCGGTGCCCGACCAGCAGCTCAGCCTCCAGGAACTCACGATTCGGTTCAAAGGTGAACTGAGGATGAGCGTCACTGATGATTAAACAACCGCAAGATCCCAACGAGTTATTTTGCTCTTGACGCAGACTGTAAAGCATCTGTGCTGAAGACCATTGCTGCCATGGACCTGGACAAGATCAACATGGACCTCATAGAAAACCTGCTAGAGTGGATTGTTGATGGAAATCACAGTTACCCGCCAGGCAAGAATCGCTTCTTCAGCAAATTGATACGAACGTTTTTGACTGCAATCTTCAACTTGGATCCATGTTTCGTGTGTGCGCTCCAGGTGCAGTGCTCGTGTTTCTTCCCGGCCTGGCTGAGATCAAGATGCTTTTCGAGCAGCTGCAGTCAAACAGGAAGTTCAACAACAGGCGCACGGACAGGTGAGACTCCCTTTAAACGTAATAAGAATTGTGATCATTATTCAGAGCCTTGTGTGTGACCTCCATCAGATGTGTGGTGTACCCGCTCCACTCCACTCTGTCCAATGAGGAGCAGCAGGCCGTCTTCAGTCGCCCGCCGGAGGGCGTCACGAAGATCATCATCTCCACCAACATCGCCGAGACCTCGGTCACCATCGACGACGTGGTCTATGTCATCGACTGCGGCAAGATGAAGGAGAAAAGGTGACTTTGCAACCTCGGAAGGAAACACCTGAGGCCAGTGACGGCATTTGATGCGAGTGCGCCGGCGCCGTTTTCAGGTACGACGCGTCCAAAAGCATGGAGAGCCTGGAGGACTCCTGGGTTTCACGGGCTAACGCGCTTCAGAGAAAGGGCAGGGCAGGCCGCGTGGCCTCTGGGGTCTGCTTCCACCTCTTTACCAGCCACTGCTTCCTACACCAGCTGGCCGAGCAACAGCTCCCCGAGATCCAGAGGGTCCCCCTGGAGCAGCTTTGCCTCCGGTAGGTCCATCTGTTTTGCATTTAAAAAAAAAAAGGTCAAGTAAGACAAGATTAATTCATTAATTGAATTTATTGCACCCTTTTTTGGATGCGTCCAACAGCATCAAGATCCTGGACGTGTTTTCTGAGCAGACGTTAGAGTCCGTCTTCCAACGCCTCATCGAGCCGCCGGCCACCGGCAGCTTGGACGCAGCCAAGCGGCGCCTCCAGGACCTGGGCGCCCTGACGGCCGAGGAGAAGCTCACCCCGTTGGGCTACCATCTGGCCTGCCTGCCCGTGGACGTGCGCGTGGGCAAGCTGATGCTGTTTGGCGCCATCTTCCGCTGCCTTGATCCGGCGCTCACCATCGCTGCCAGTCTCGCCTTCAAGTCACCTTTTGTAAGAGGCTCCATTTGGACTATTATGGCTTTGGTAGCATATATGTAATGCTTGCTCTGTCCTCAAGGTGTCGCCGTGGGACAAGCGAGAGGAGGCCAAAGAGAAGAAATTGGCCTTTGCAGTCACCTGTAGTGACCATCTGGCCCTCCTCCAGGCATACAAGGTATTTTTCTCTACAGTCTCAGATTTTAGTTTTATCATAAAGATCCTCATCAATGACTGTTCCTTTTAAATGGCACAATGTAGCAGTTAGGCATGTTTACAATATGTACTTTTTTTTTTTTAAATAGGGTTGGTGCATCGCCGAAAAGTCCGCTCACCTATCCGGCCCACATTATTGCCGGGAGAACTTCCTGTCCCTGCGGATTCTGAAGGAAATCGCTTCTCTGAAGCGGCAGTTTGCCGAGCTGCTGTCCGACATCGGTTTCATCAAAGAGGGGCTGAAGTCCAGGGTGATCGAGCGACTGGGCTCCAAAGGTTCCGACGGGGTTCTCGAGGCTACTGGTCCCGAGGTACCGCATCTGTCAACATGTGTTCATCATTTATTCGAATGGACTCCTTCAGTGCCAATATGGACGTCAAAGATCCAGATGAGTTTAAAATGATTTTTTTTTTTGTATTTGGCTGTTCTAGGCAAATCTAAATGCAGATAACATCCCTCTGATGTCTGCCATGCTGTGTGCTGCCCTCTATCCAAATGTGGTGCAGGTACTCGTTTCCTCGTGAATTATTTTTTTTTCTCCAAAGTTCATGAAAGCGTCGTAACACTCGGCAATCTCCTTTGGGTCTCCAGGTCCAGGCCCCTCAGGGGCTTTACAAGATGAGCGTCAAAGGCGCCGTGAAGATGCTCCCCAAGGCCAACGAGCTGCGCTTCCTGACCAAGAGCGACGGCTGCGTCTACATCCACCCCTCGTCAGTCAACTACAACGTAAGCAGGAGGGGGGGGGTTAACTGAACGCAGCTCCTACTCCAGGATGTTCCTTCTGCGCTCAAGGTCCGCAAGTACCCCAGCTCCTACCTGGTGTACCTGGAGAAGGTGAAAACCAGTCGGGTCTTCATCCGGGACTGCAGCACAGTGTCCGTGTACGCTTTGGTGCTATTCGGGGGCGGGGAGGTCAACGTGGACATGCACGAGGGCCAGTTTGTCATCTCCCTCGACGACGGATGGATTCGATTTTCTGCCGATTCTCACCAGGTCACCGGCATAAGTTTATAAACGGTCATAAGTTTGGAAACACGTTTCACGCTCTTAAATCTGATTTATTGTTGAATCCAGGTGGCTGAGCTGGTAAAGGAGCTGCGCTGGGAGCTGGACCGCCTGCTGGAGGACAAAATCCGGAACCCCAGCATGGACTTGTGCAGCTGCCCTCGCGGTTCCCGCATCATCCGCATGATTGTCAACCTCATTTCTACTCAGTAGAGGTCACTCACATCGTTTCAAATTAGCTGGGTGAAATAGAAATCCATGGCAAAGCCCTTTTCGAAATGCACATGGCGATTGCTGTCATGTTTTTCAAACCATAAACATTTCCTATGCATGCTGTTCCTGTGTTATTGGTTTATTTCTTGTATCCATATTGGATGCATTGAATGCACAATGACTGTGCACTTAATGACAAAAAAAATACACTTGCGTCTGCATGTTTTTCACATTTATCTTGATCTGAATGTATTTGCACGCTCGCAATGTGACTCCAAGGGCTTTGTGAATCTGGGAAGTTACCAAAGAATTTTGTCTTGAAATGTTTAAAATAAACAAAGCAAGGGACCTTGTTGGCTTTTATTTGCGTCTTTTTGTTCTCTGTGACATTTTGGCGCCGAGTCTTTTACGTTACAGGCTTGGTTGGGGGAGAGGCGAGGTGTTTCATTGTAAGCTCTAGTCAGTGCTGTTACCATGACAACGGAGGCGTAAACAAACAAGCCAGCCCAATGCCTTTGTTAGCTTATCAAGCACTGCAACAAACTGGTAAGCTTTTTTTGTTACATTTCTCTTATTTTTTTAAGAAACTTTTTGTGGAGCATTCAAAACTGATGTGTGAACAATTTTAACAGATGGGCTGATTGTGAATCTCTTCTCGCACCCATGGTAAGGTTTTATTTGTCTAATGTGCCAATAGCAAACGGTAACTCTTTATTCCCCCCCCCCCCAAAGTCCACCAAGACCACAAAATCAAGATCCCACAGCTCCAAACCCACCAAAAAATCCAAACTTCCAAAAGCAGCCAAGATGATTTCCACTGGAGACAAAACGACCATAAAAGACGTCGACATTTTAAGTGCGGCAGCCATGCAGAACATTTACTATATCGCTCACAATGCCGCCGCCTGCTTGGAGCTTAGAGGATACGGCTGGTCCAAGGATAAGAGAAAAACCAAGAAACGGAAAAGGTCCAAGTAATTTCCTGTGAATGGGTTTGGATTTTATTTCTCAAGTATTAGAGGTGCGCAGATACACATTTTCTTAATTCATGAGACAAAAGCCTAATTGGATTGATCAGCAACTTAATTGGAAGCTGAATTTGTTCAAATTGTATTTTCAGGTCACCAAAACTTATGTGCCAAAAGAGTTTTACAAAACCATAATGTGTATACATTTTAAATCCATCCATCTCATAGAAATATAGTAATGTAACATTTCCGTGAAACAATTTGCATCAGGCACTGTCATTGTTCCCCGTACATAAATTTGAAAGATATAAAATGTAAGCTTGTAGTGCAAGCCTGTGAAATAAATAGATGTTCTGCAGAGTGCATATTTTTTATGTTAACATCCTCAAAGTTCGTCACTCCGGTGGCTTCTTCTTGGCCTCCACGTCCTTCTTGAACGCTTCGATTTTCTTGGCTATGTTTGGTACCTTGAAGACAAAACCCAGTGCAATGCAGATGAAGCTAGATAAAATGATTGGAAATAAATTTCAACTTACGTCGTAGTTCTGAGCGAGGTATATCCCCACGACATTGCCCAAAGTGAATCCAGCCTGAAAGATAACCGCACAATTTTAAGGGCATTCATATTCGTGTTGGATTATGTGCTGAAAGTAACACTGCTTATCTTGAAGTTTAAATTTAAGCTAGCCATCATTCCAAGTCCCGTAAATCGTCGATGAAGTGCAAAGGTAGATTCGACTCACCAAGAACTGAAGCATAGTGCAGTATTAAGGGGTGAAAGATGGCAGACTTATTTTGGAGGAAAAATCGTGAGGAAAAAAAAGTTAATACGTTAAAGCTTTGAGGCTACCCAAACAACCTACGTGTGTCAAAGCTAGGCTGTCAAAACAATGTGTTGACGCATGCGCGAGAGTTGGAGCCGATTGTCACGTCTCGCGTCGTTTTACGGATCCTGTTTTGTAGTCTTTTCCCCAAACGTGGGCCGCAATCGTGTGCGGTAAGAAAACTACAACTCCCACAGTTGCTGTCTCAAACGCAGCTGCTGTTGTCGCAATGGTGGCGACGCCGAGACATTGAATGACTTTGGCTCCATCACGAAGAGCAGCCGGACAACTCGTCTTATTGTCGCCAAACCGAAGACATGGAGGCGCTTATTCCTGTCATTAACAAGCTCCAGGATGTCTTCAACACTGTGGGTGCGGACATTATCCAGCTCCCCCAAATAGCCGTTGTGGGGACTCAGGTATAGTAAAAGGCTACGATAACCGGTCATGAAAAGCACCTGGTGATGATCATTTAGCTAGCCGATGATTGTTATTATTTCCGAATGCAAGTGGGCTTTATGGAACACGTTTATAACGCGCAAGCGCATCCAGCACAAGCAGTGGAAAGACTGACACCCTTTATTCAGAGCTAATTTAAGCATCCTGAACACCCTGCTGGCCAAAGTAGGACACTTACATGCCTAGCTGTATTGTTCACCATCATCATCATCATTCAAACTCATCATCACCACCAACGAACTGTAAAAATACCAAATAGTACTTTCCTGTTGGGTTTTTTAGTCGATGTTTGATACAGCAATGAAAACTGTGTTGATCACACTTTAAAGTCTGCGCTTGTTACATCTACAGAGCAGCGGTAAGAGTTCTGTCCTGGAAAGCCTTGTGGGCCGTGACCTGCTTCCCCGCGGGACCGGCATCGTTACTAGGCGGCCTCTCATCCTACAGCTGGTCCACGTTGATCCGGGAGATGCCAGGAAAAACGAAGGCGGCGGTAGGCACCGACTTTTCACCCCACCCCTGAGGAGACCTTTTTAGTTTTTGCATCTCTTCCTCTTCCTTTTTGAGTGTTCTCAGGGGTATCCTGACAATGATTTTTTTTCTGTTGCCATTGAATCGCTTGCAGAATCCATGGTGTGAAAAACCTCCACAAAGGTGCATTGTATATATGCGAATCATTTATGAACAAGTGTTATGTTTCTTTGACCCCCCCAGCTTTAGTGGAGCCCCGTTGTCACCCTGCAACATCCTTCACACAGTAGTTGCCAGTCTTGTTTCGTGTCTCGACTGAATTGGTCAGGTTCTAAAATGTGCTTTTATGTTGTACAGACAAAGAGGGCGAAGAGTGGGGGAAGTTTCTGCACACCAAAAATAAGGTGGGTTTGCTTCAATGCATGACATCAATCAATCCTTTTTTTTTTGGTTGATATTTTTCTTTTTGGGCCAGATCTACACTGATTTCGATGAAATCAGGCAAGAAATCGAAGCTGAAACCGAGCGAGTGTCAGGGAACAATAAGGTAAGTTTTTTGTTTGTTTCTTTTGTTTTTTTGCTACATCACTGCCACTTTTCCACTCAAGGAAATCTAGTTCTTTGCAGCTTGTGCCACTAGTTAAAAATACTGCTTGCATTTATTTTTATTTGACAGCAGAGGGCAGTACAAAAAAGCCGCACTCATATACTTTAATAGGGGCACATAATTGTGAAGATTTTTTTTTTTGCCTTGCGATACTCTTGTAAAATTGTCAGCATGTGCATGCATTTGTTTCCTGTGCAGGGCATCAGTGATGATCCCATTCACCTGAAGATATTTTCCCCCCACGTTGTCAACCTGACCCTGGTGGATCTACCCGGCATCACCAAGGTAACAAGGCCCTCCTAAACCCAGCATCCGCCCGGCTGAACATGCAAATTCTGTGTCAGGTTCCTGTGGGAGATCAGCCCAAAGATATCGAGATCCAAATCCGAGATCTCATCCTCAAGCACATCTCCAACCCCAACTGTATCATATTAGCCGTCACCGCCGCCAACACTGATATGGCCACGTCGGAGGCCCTGAAGGTTGCCCGGGAGGTGGACCCTGACGGTAAAGTTCAAATTCTATTAGAGGAGTCCCCCCGCAATAAAATCTCTGACATCTGATCCTCCAGGCAGAAGGACTTTGGCCGTGGTGACCAAACTGGACCTGATGGACGCCGGTACCGACGCCATGGACGTGCTGCTCGGGCGAGTCATTCCTGTCAAGCTGGGACTCATCGGTGTGGTCAACAGGTTAGCAACACCCCTGCACACATTCAACAAGGACCTCCCACATAAGTGCTCTGATGTACGGGTCAATATGCATTGCTTATTTATTTATGGTCACTTACTGTAATCAAAGTCTGGCTTTTGTCTGCATTAAAAATTCATAATGAATATCCCCAAAGCAGCAATCTCTATATGTAGAATATAATACTGTTATATGATGTTTGCAGGAGTCAGCTGGACATCAACAATAAAAAGTCCGTGGCTGACGCTATTCGGGATGAACACGCCTTCCTGCAGAAGAAGTATCCCTCGCTTGCGAATAGGAACGGGACCAAATACCTGGCGAGGACACTGAATAGGTCAGTCTCATATGAAATTAGTTTACGGCTCCTGTTGCGAAAATCTGTTTTATTCTATTTCTTAACTTTAATAACCTTGGTTTAGTCCAGATAACGCTGATCATTCTTGATCTTTCTTTTTCATATGTTTGTTTAAATAACTCAATTTAGCAAGTTGCTTGATGCTCCAATGAATTTGCTCTTAACGCTTTCAATCCCAAACACATATTTTTACTTTTCTCAGCAGTCCAGACATTTATCACCAATCTTTTTTTTTTTTTTTTTTAATAAATGGATACTGTAGAATATGAAACTCGTGGCCAGCCCCCCTTAATATTATGCCAATTGAGCACTGTTGTAATGGCGTTATATAGCTACACAAACTGTTATTTTGCCATCAAAAACACATTTTTACCGTTTTTGTTCATGTTTTATCGAAGGGAAGGACTGTTGAGATATTTTGGATGCTACTAAAAATATGTATTTATGTCAAAGTCACTGGTGTGCAGAAAACTCATCTTTTTACAAAAAAAATCCCCAAAATAGCTTGGTGTCACTCAAATGACCTGTTTTCAAATAATAATCACTAAAGAACGCAACGAGATAGAATCTTACCTAACATAATCGAATACTTCATGCATTTAATACCCACTTGAAATGTTACGCCAGCTGTACTCCCATCCCCATGTGAGGGTAAAGCGTTTTCCATTTCCCCGCCCTCCTGTCAGACTCCTGATGCATCACATCCGCGACTGTTTGCCGGAGCTGAAGACGCGGATCAACGTGCTCGCCGCCCAGTACCAATCGCTTCTGAGCAGCTACGGCCAGCCCGTGGAGGACCAGAGCGCCACCTTGCTCCAGCTCATCACCAAGTTCGCCACCGAGTACTGCAACACCATCGAGGGCACGGCCAAATACATCGAGACGGCGGAACTGTGAGCGAAAAGGCCTTTTCTTACTTCGCGGCGACAATTTACGTCACAGATCTTCTCCACTTCAGGTGTGGGGGAGCCCGAATTTGTTACATATTCCACGAGACTTTTGGCCGTACTTTGGAGTGTGTGGATCCCCTGGGAGGCCTCAGCACCATTGACATCCTAACAGCCATAAGGAACGCAACGGTAAGTGCTGCTTTACTTGATGTTTTTCTTTTTTTCCCCCCCGCTCCATCCCAATGGCTGACATTTGACCTTGTCATCCCGCGTCAGGGCCCCCGCCCCTCCCTCTTTGTGCCCGAGGTCTCCTTCGAGCTGCTGGTGAAGAAGCAGGTGAAACGCCTGGAGGAGCCCAGCCTGCGCTGTGTGGAGCTGGTCCACGAGGAGATGCAGCGGATCATCCAGCACTGCAGCAACTACAGCACGCAGGTACGAGGGGACCCGGTCGGCTTTTTTTTTTTTTTTCTTTTCCTCGGCTGCTTGTGCTAATACGGACCGGTCCACCAGGAGCTGCAGAGATTCCCTAAACTTCATGAGGCCATCGTGGAGGTAGTCACGTCCCTCTTGAGGAAGCGGCTGCCCATCACTAATGAGATGGTATCATTATCTTTTTTTTTTTTTCTCCCATCTCCTATAAATAATATGGAAGCCCCTTCCGCTCATGATTCATTTATTTATTAAGTATAAAATGTTGGTTTTAGGTAAGCACCTTTTGAAACACATGACTTTATGAAGCTATCATTTACTTGTTCTTGACTATATGTGTTTCTTAATTAGAAAAGAAAAACTCCATTGGAGGATTTCTGACAGTCTAAACAAAACATAAAAAAGTTTTTTGACAAGCAAAAATGAAAGTAACGAGAACAGGGGTGTCCACAAACCTTTTCCTTTGAGGACCACATTCAGGCCATGTTTTTTTTTTTTTTATATTTGTGTTGAAAAGCTTGTTTGAATGCTTAAGTTAAGCGTTCTGTTGCACGAGGTCCACAACTTGGTTGCCATCGAGCTGGCTTACATCAACACAAAGCATCCGGACTTTGCCGACGCCTGCGGGGTCATGAACAACAACATTGAGGTGGGTGCTTACCTCCAAAACACATTTTCAGGATAACAAATGTGTTTTCTTCTATTTTTGTTGTCTTTTATGCGGAAGAACATATTTTATTGTATTTGATTTGTGTGTGTGGATAGGAGCAACGGAGAAACCGAATGAGAGAAATGCCCACCACTGTGCCCAGGGAAAAGGTGCGATTTCTTTTCAACCGTCGTGCACACACTTTGCAAATTATAGACATTGCAATTTTTTTTTCCTGATTGTGTAAATGCTTTCAAAGGCATAATTGAAGTTAATTATGAATATTTTTTCCCTACAACCACTTTGTTCAGTGGCATCAGTTTTATCCATATATATGTAAATTACATGTAATAACACCCACAAAAAATGGAAAAATGATATGGTTTGTCTACAGCCATCTACTGTTTTGAGGTGAAACAATTCAACAAAGAATTTTCGGTTTAATTACATAGTTTGACTGCCGCTCCACAGAACGTTGTAAAAATCGCAAGAAAATCAATGTAATAAATCCTATTAAAATGCATCTCAAAAAAGGCAAATAAAATGATTTTATATGGTCCAAAATTTGGACAATTATTATTTTTGTACACAAAATCACGCATGTCCAATTGCGATCACATAGAATCATTGCAATTTATTCATTTGCTGGAAATTTCAGTTTCCTAGTGTTTTTTTCCCCCATTGATTCTTTTATGATATAAAAAAAATCAAAGGAATTTCCATAATCTTCCATAAATGGTCAAAGATTTTGAGGTGTTGTAATAGGGAGTGCAGCCGTTTAAAATATTTCCTCAAGGAAACACAGCCACAGGAGTTTGGACGGCACTTGTCCATCCTCTTTGTCCTCATTTGATCTCTCCGCCAGTCTGTTTGCAAAGGCCCGGCTGCAGTTTCTGGCGAAGCCCCCGCGTCAGAAGACGGCGCCAAGGTGGGCAGCTGCTGGCCTTGCGTCTGGCTGGCTGTGTTGATGGATGGCTTAGCTTGTATCCTAATCTTTCTTTTTTCTTTTTTTTTTCCCTCCCCGCCACACGCCATGCATTTTCTGTCCCCAAGCCTTTGTGGACTTGCACTAACAATGTGTTTACTCCAGCCTTGACCCGTCATCCTTATGTCCTAAAACTCTTGGTTTTCTTTTGCATTCTGAGCTGGTGTAAGGTGTAAAACCTCACAGGAGTACAATGGATCTTGACAACGTTGAATTTCTCACGCTGCTGCTGCTTTTTTTCATTTCAGGCTCCGGCTCCTGGGCCGCAGGGCGAGCCTGACAGCGCAGGCACCTGGAGGGGGATGCTGAAGAAAGGTGAGGACGGTTCAGGCTCAGGTCCGGGAAGCCCTCTTAAAGGAGCCGTCAACCTGCTGGACGTGGTGACTTTTCTCTCTTTGTCCTCCTCGATTTGTTAAAAGGGGCATTGTTGGTCGAATAATGTCTCCTTTTGGACTCGTAGCCGGTGCCGGTGGCCAGGAAGCTGTCGTCGCGTGAGCAGCGGGACTGCGAGGTCATTGAACGTCTCATCAAGTCCTACTTCCTGATTGTGCGCAAGAACATCCAAGACAGGTAAGCGGATGAACGATTTAGCGTCGTGCCGCGACTCAGCCATTCTGCTCCTCAGCGTGCCCAAAGCCGTGATGCACTTCCTGGTCAACCATGTGAAGGACAGCCTCCAGAGCGAGCTGGTGGGGCAGCTCTACAAGTCGGGCCTCCTCAACGACCTGCTGACCGAGTCGGAGGATATGGCCCAGCGGCGCAAGGAAGCCGCTGACATGCTGCAGGTAAAATCCGCTCATAAAACCCCAACCCCACAGAAGCAATTGAAAGTTTCTTAACCGTTCTCCTGCTGTTGTTATTTTTTGATGGATGCAGGCTTTGCAGAAAGCAAGCCAGGTGATAGCTGAGATCAGAGAAACTCATCTGTGGTGAATTGAATGCCACTGGAAAAATGCACTGAAGCCTCCTCTTAAACGTATGCGCCATTACAAGACACATACACTGAAGATAATGTAAATACAGTAGGTTGATCACAGAAGGCCTGTCGTGACACTGTAACATTTTATTTATTATGAGCAGATGTCCAAATGTGATGTGTATTTGTTTTTGGCGATGCCATGTACCACACCGCTACACTAATAGACAAGTCAAAAGTCTTTCTGGCTTTATGTGTTCATTTACAGTCTGGACTAAGAAAGAGTCTCCAGAAGTCACCAAAAAAAGTAGCAGGTGTTCATTTTAGGTGGACTGGGTGAGCTTTTGACCACTGAACGATGAATTGCAGAGAAAAAAAAAATCAAAGCTTCAATAAATTAATTCCCCGGGTTACACTGCCGTCTTGTGGTCAATAAAGTTCATTCCCGGGTTACACTGCCATCTTGTGGCCATATTAAATCACTACCGCAAATATAATTCCTTCTTATCTCCTATTTTAACAGCCTTGCACGTTGTGTCCGCAGATTTGGACACCGCTGTAAAAAACCCCACCAGATTAGATTATATCTTTATTTGTAACACCTTTATTTACTTTAAAACCACATGACAAATTTAGCACATTAGAGAAAAACAACAGCATGTAATCTCACTGCTAAACCCACAGGTAGAAAACACTTTTTTTTTCTTCCACTGGCTGCTTTTTAGTGCGAGTGCTTTTTTTTAAATTTTTTTTTAAATAAGCAGCGTCAAATATTCCCCAAAGTTCTTCCCAGTCTGTGTCCAGTTCCACATCAGAGCTCCTTGTGAGGACTCTTGTCTGTCTCAGATGCTGCTGGCTCCTCTTCCTGTCCTGATGACACAACAATTTTTTTTAATAAAACAAAATGATGGAAATCTTTTAGGGGCATTAACAAAAAAATGCAGCAAACCTTCTTGAGGCTTTTGGACACACTCGCCATCTTGGTCCTCGTAGCCGGCGGAGCAGACGCACTTGTAACTGCCTTTGGTATTGACACACTGTTGGTGCTCCTCAGTGCACAGTGGCTCCACTTGCGAACATTCGTCAATATCTACACAAAAATAAAAAGTCTAGCAAGTTAAAAAAAAAAAAAAAAAAAAGAGCTTTGGTGCCCATAGCCATCAAAAAACACACAAACCTGTGCAGGTTCCCTCAACGTCCTGGAAACCATCAGCACACGCCTTGCACTTGTCAGCACCGGCTCCAGTGCATCCTGTGCACTCTTTAGCACAACCTGCAGGAGAAAAAAACAAGCTCATTTCTCAGGATATCGAGACCAAATTGAGATGCTGACGTATACCCTTGCAGGAGTAGGAGCCTTCTGTATTGACGCAGTATTCATTCTCTTTACATGGAGGTGAGTCTTTGGAGCACTCGTCTACATCTGTAATCACGTCCGATATTTAAATGCCTTTGACGATGCGATAATGTTCACTTTATGACTTGGAAATATTATATACCGATGCAGGCTTCCTGGTCATCTTCCTCCCAGCCATCCTTGCACTCATCGCAGTCCTGATTGGTTGCGCCGCCGCTGCAGGTCTTACAGGAGGAATGGCATTCTAATGGAAAGGAGAAGCTCGTTATTCTGCGACTAATTTGAAGGTGAGGTTGACGTTTGGTGATGTCGTACCAGTGCAAAGGGAGAAGGTGTCATTGCGCTCTTGGTTGTAGTAGCCGTCGATGCAGTCCAGGCAAAAATCGCCCGTGTACTGGATGTCACAGGTGCACTTGCCGTCGCCTCCTCGGGTTCCGTCGCCGTCACACTTGCCGTTTCCGTGACATGGTTTCTCAGAGCCACCCACGCAGGCTTTCACACACACACACACGCGCAAATGAGTTTCTGGCAGTTAGGATCAGTGATAGTTTCCTCACCGTTGCAGTCAGGTCCAAAAGTGCCTTCAGGACAGCACAGTTTGATGGCCTCAATGCAGAACCATTTATGTAAATCGGGATGTTTGGTTTTCCTGCAAGGCAACCACAGAACCCCCAAAATCGAATAGATGTTTTGGTCAACATTTTGAGCGCACTTCTACAAACCTTTTAAACCACCACGTTTCAAGTAACTCCTCGTGTTCTTCTAGCATCTGATTGCACTCGAAGCTGCTGCTGTCGCAAAGACCCTCCACGATCTCCATCAATCGAATCTCACTGTAAAATGAAAAATTATGATTGGAATGCCAGAAGCCATAAAAAGCTTTGCCTCACCTTGTCTCATATTTGGACAGTTTCCTTTCTTCCCAAGCTGTGTTGCCCCCACCAAAATTTTGCTTTTCGGTTCTCTCATAGCCCTAGAACCACACCAAATCGTTTGGAAATAACGGATGGGGAATCTGCATGTGTACTTACACGTTCATAACAAGTCAGTGGTTCACTTACCTTTTGGAAGTTGTCGGTAATCCGTCGGCAGGTAGCACAGGCACTTTTTAAATCCCTATTTGCATTCGTAACTTGGTAAAGTAAAAGAAAACAGGACAAAAGCCCGAGAAGTCGCAGCTCAGGACCCGTGGGCAGCATTTCACCGTTTCATCAGGGCACACTGTCACATCCACCTCACAACGAATTAGCTCTTAATAATACGCTCGGTGTGCTGCACACAGCGGACGAAATGTACCGTCTTGTCGAATAAATAAGAGACAGCGTTTAAATACAACGCGCGATAGAGTAATATTTACATGCCGGCTCAGGAGAAGATGCGAGACTTTCCGCTTCTGCTTCTCCAGTGGAATTGTGGCCTGTGGCGGTTGGTTCTTTGTGTCTGCCAATCAAGCGGAAAGCCAATCACCTCCCGCCACGCTCGGGACAACCGTCGCATTCCACGTGGAAAATTCTCAAACGCGAAATTAAAGAGTAAAACTCACCAATTTCCACAAAGATATTATTGAATTAAAAAATCATATTCCACACGAAATAATAAATTTAATACTTTTAAGAAACAAGACCGAAGTGTAATGTCACATCCGCATTAAGCCGGAAGTGGTGATCATCCTGCCACTGTCATGGCTGAAAAAACAAATGTTTTGGGACTCTCTCTTCTATTACTCTTAACGTCAGTGGTTCTTTTACATTTATTCATCTGTCCGTATACCAAAGTGGAAGAAAGTTTCAACTTGCAAGCGAGCCACGACCTCCTTTATCACACCTTTGACTTTGACAAGGTAGCGAGTTGCAGATGTTGCAGAAGAAGCTAACAGGCTAGGCTAAAATTGCACGAAAAGGTCGTAAAATGTACTATTGTAAAATCATGTGACATATCAGGATCATGAAATACGCAGTTTCTGTAGAAATGCCGTTGAATTAATTCAACCTTTGTGCGCATGACAATGAACCTTCTAGTGAAACCTGTTTTGCCACAGAGGCAACCTTACTCGCATGCACTTTTCATTCAAAAAAATAAAATAAATAAAGGTTATTCTCGCCTGCTTGGTGTATCAATGATTTAGCTATGGTTTCACTAAGAAATTTGAGAAAATTGATCAAAACGGTAATCAATGTGCACAAGGTAGACATGGTAGTGTTTTTAAATGGACAATTTGTTGTTGTTTTTTTTAATTATCATTGGTAATTTCTTTCAGTACGACCACCATAAGTTCCCTGGCGTGGTTCCACGAAGCTTCATCGGTCCTCTGCTCATCTGCATACTTTGCTGCCCTTTAGTATTTCTGGCTATTCTGCTGGACGCGTCAAAATTCTGCACACAGCTCATCGGTATTATTCATCTCCCAGCAAGTTGTTTCAACTGCGTCTTATGATGTTATTTGTTGCTTATGTTCAGTCCGAGCCTCTCTGGGAGCATGCGTGCTGGCTGCGCTGTGGCACATGCAGCGGGAGGTGAGGAGGCAATTTGGCTCCACCGTGGCGCTGCTCTTCTGCCTCATGTGCGCGTCTCAGTTTCACCTCATGTTCTACAGCACCAGGACGCTCCCCAATGTGTTGGCGCTACCAATCGGTAAGAAGCGAAACGCACTGATGAAAAACAATCCAGATGAGAAAAGGTGATAGTTCCAACACTTCATCCTAAATGATTATTGTTGAAGCATTGAGTGAAAATGCAAGACAATCTTTTAAATTTAAAATGTGATATTTTAACTCAATTCCAAAGACTTATTTTTGACGTATCTTTCAAGAGTCTAAGACATAAAATAATGACACATTATTTATTTATTGATTTAGTTATTGAATTATTTATTGTTATGGAGAATTATTTTTCCCTCATATTTGAAAAAAAATGGTAATTAGCGCCTGGGATTGAATGTCTGAACTGTAAAAACGTATAAATACATCTTTGGGATCAAATGAGGTAATGTGAGAGGATTTTAAGCAATTATGTTCTACATTCAAATTGAAAATGTAAAATAAAAGTCATCTTAAAAAGTTAATCAAATATGTACAATTTTAAATCTGTCAAATATTTTTGTTCCAAACTTATTTTTAAAACAGAAATACAAGTTACAAAAAAATGTCACTTTTTTACTATAAAATTTGTATTTTAATGTTAGAAGATATCTTGCTATTTTCTGATTTTATGGATCTTTCATTTTACAGAAAAAAATGATAGCTTATCAATTTCAAATAAAAGATTAAAGATCATGCTTCAAATTTTAAATGAAAATGTTAAAAATATGTGCATTAAAAGATTGATCAAATATGTACAAATTAGTTATAATTTGTCAAATAATTACGTTATTCAAAATGATCATTTTTCAAACTGTAAAATATCTGTTAAATAAATGGCAGTTTTTTATTGTAAAAATTGCTATTTTGGTTTTTATTAAATCCTTTCAGAAAAAAGGCTAATGTAGCTCAAGTTCAAATAAAAAAAAATCAAGGGTATGTTTTAAATATAAAATGAAAATATTAAAAAAAAGTATACTTATAAGATTTATCAATTATGCACACATTTATTTTAAATTATATTGGTGAAATAAGTCCATTTTATTCTCAATGATTATTTTTAAAACTGCCCAAAAAATCTTTGAAATCAATGACATTTTTTTTTTACTGTAAAATGTGCAATATTTTAATGAAGTTTTCTTGCTATTTTGTGATTTATTTATTATTATTTTTTTTTAAATAAAGCGCCCATTTATTTTTGTCCTGGCAGCCTTGGTTGCATTCACCTCTTGGATGTCAGACAAACACGGCAGCTTCATCTGCCTGTCGGCCTTCGTCATCATCGTGTTCCGCTCGGAGCTCTGCATCTTGCTGGGCCTCATGTTGCTCATATCGCTGCTGAGCAGAAAAATTGGCTTCCTGGAACTTCTTCGCTACGCCCTCCCTGCTGGAGTGCTCTCATTAAGTAAGCGGGAGACAACGGGTGGATATTTCGCACGCCGTATTTGGAGACGACGGTTCATTTTTCTATCTTCTGCAGCTCTGACCGTGGCCGTTGACACGTTTTTTTGGAGGAAGCTTTTGTGGCCCGAAGGTCAGGTGTTATGGTACAACACGGTTCTCAACAAAAGTTCCAGCTGGGGAATATCCTTTTGATGATCCCAAACATGAAACGAAGCGATTCTTCTCAGGAAGTCTCCTTGACGCCGCTTGCAAACCTCGCCCTTTCTGTGGTATTTCTACTCGGCTTTGCCGCGCGGGCTGGGCTGCACGCTGCCGTTGGTCCCCGCCGGGCTGCTGGACCGGCGAGTCAGGCTCCTGCTGCTGCCCGCCGTCGCCTTCGTCCTCGCCTACTCGCTGCTGCCGCACAAAGAACTGCGCTTCATCATATATGCCTTCCCCGTGTTCACCCTGGCGGCTGCCCGAGGCTGCTCGTTTATGTACGGGAACGAAGAACGCGCCGTCTTGGATAAGTAAAAACACTACATCAAATATTTTTTTGTTTTTGTTTGAAGTTTGAGCAACTACCAGAAATCTTGGATGTATAAACTGGGATCGGCGGTCGTGGTGGGCCATCTGGTGATGAACGCAGCATACTCTGGCGTTTGCCTCTATGTTTCCCATCACAATTACCCAGGAGGCCGAGGGATGCAAGAACTGCACAGGTTGCTCCCCCCCACTGCGGGTACGTAAGCTCCATTGCCAAACGCATCGTATTCTAGTATTATTGCATTTGTGCATTATGAGTTATTTGTTGATTAGAAGATGTGCTTGATTTAAAGACAAAGCCCAGTGCTATGTATTAAAGCGTTATGAACCACTTTTAAATCTTTCCATGCCAAGCGTTATTAGAAAAGGAAACCTCTAGAGGGACAACATATTTAGCATTTTCACTCACCTTTCAAGGCCAATTGAATATTGCGTGCGATTATCTAAATATGGGTGCTGCCATTGAAAGATTGACTTCCATTCTTCAGTTACACTTGCATGTAGGTAACAGCTGTGTTATAATTGTGAAACACTGCCATCCAATGGTCACAGTTAGCACTACAGTGCTCAATTGTCTTGTATTAGGTAAGCATTAGTCAAGTGTCAGCTCTTGTTCATCAAAAAAACAGAATTTTATGATTTATTATTGTTATTACTAGAAGACGAGATCGTCCATGGCACTGAATGAGTTAATGTATTTTTTGGTCCTCTGGATGGCGCCGTCGGGTAAGCATTTAATGCATTTCCATTGGACTCGCCTTTAAACCAAGAGCACCATCTAAGCCTCATTTTCCCATATCGCCACTTGAAAATGACATCACAACTGCTCAGGTAAAAACCGATCACAGCTCACGGTCATGTGATGTTTGCAAGCCCAGCCATGATTGGTCGTCACCTGAGCAGCTCAACAGTCAACAGCGAGTGACAAAATGGCTGCCCCATTATCATTTATTTGATCTATTTGATGGAATAATTGGATACCATTTCATGACGCATTCAAGTGTACAGTATTGGGGAAAAAAATGTTTACAGATTACTGTTTAGCGTTTAGTTAGAAAAGACAACTAAACAGCAATTAATCAATGCGAATGTGTTTTTTTAATTTAAACGGATTCTTACTGGTCCGGTCAAAGTTTTCCAATCAAAATCCGGTGTTTGCAGTTGTCTCAATTGAAACATTCTGCTTTCAGGTTGGAACAACAGCTATACAGTATGAGATTGACTTGTCAAGAGGCTAAAATATCCGATGAAACGGCACATCCGGGCGACGAACTGAATGCTCAAAGTAATTTGTCTGTTAATTGAGAACTGATGAGCTGTCGATGAATTCTCGCATTGCTCCCAGACGTCTTTGTCCACATTGACACCTACGCGGCGGAAACTGGAGTATCCCGCTTCTTGGAGCAGAACCCACACTGGAGGTTTGTATTGTGCCCTTTTTTTACGGCCCAAACTCCTTTTGCGCGTATTTTCACAAATGTACTCAACAGATACGACAAACGAGAAGATATGCACCCCATGAGCCCCGGAATGAAAATGTTCTCGCACCTCCTGATGGAGGCCAACGCCACCGCCATCAAGCTCCTTCGCGACACACATCGCCCCCTGGCGTTCATACAAGGCTACGACGGCATCGCTTGCCAATGGTCTCGCTTCCCTCCTTGTAGCGTGGAACTGGCGGGAAAAACCGTGCTCATGCAGACGATCACGTTCCAGGGCTCGCCGGGAGGTGTCAGGTGACCAGCAATTCCACCTCCATTTAAAAGTATGTTATTAAATGCTATGTTTGCAGTGTCTATTAAAAAAATTACGATTAGGACAGGGCAATAAATCAATTGTTAATCCGGCATGACAATCGGGTTTATTCGGTGTGGGACAGTCCAATTATTTAACCGTATTTCGCAGTAAAGTTTTGTCTATAATTTTTCCTCTTAGCGCCAGCAGAAACAGATATAAATGAGAATGGAATAATTGGTCACGTACTAATAATATTTTTAAAAACAGTTTGTTGACTGAAAGCGGCATCTGTGCTGAAGGCTTGGATAGTGACCAATCACAGCTCAGCCTGGCAAAGTCACATGACCAACAAGTGAGACATATTTTGTCATTACCCAAGTTAAGCACAGTTAGAACGGTAAGTAAAAAAAAGTTTTTAAAGCATTAATTGTCCATGATTATCATTTGTTATTGTCAAATTATAGACAAAAGTTATTACTGTTAAAACATGGTAGACTAAACATACACAAGCTAGGAATTAAATTCATGTTAAAACAGCTCTTAAACCATATTTGAAATGTAATACTTGAGAAATGGTTTGTCTCTTCCATGAACTCTTTCAATGCCGGCATCATATTTCCATGTTTATTTGGGACATTCAATCCCAAATACTTTTTGAATGTCACGTAAATGGGTTAAACGTGAAAATACATCCCTGGTAATAGATGAGTAAAAATCACCCAGAGTAATGGAATAAAATCAATAGTCTTTGGCTGTATCTTCTAGCCCCAATCAAGACTTTTCCTAATTCGTTCTATGCATATTTGATGCTGAAAAACTGACTTAAAGTAAATACCCACACTCATGTAGCATCAGGAAAAACTTTATTTACAAATGGCCACAATATTTGCGTGGTTCCAGTTTTAACGCTGCACATTTATCAAATCAAGTCCAAAATTTCTTATAAAACGTACAGTAACATTTCTTGACTTAAACCCATAAATTAATTCCCTGCACATAAACCAAAATTGTGCTTAAAGACAAATTGTATATTCCATACCTCTCATTTCTGAAAATACAGCAATATCGCACAGTCTTATTCAAAGAATTCAAGTGAAAAAAAAAAAATCTCGACAGTACCATGATCGACGATTTCACAAAGAAAATTAAATAACATTAACTTACATCTTTCAGTCACAGCATTTATTTTTGGGCTACGTTTTCCTCAAGAAAACAGCATCGGTAAATTGAGACGCAAAACCTGACGTGAACCGCGCAGATTCCAAACAACATTTACAGCGTTTTGACCTGAAGTAGATTTGGATAAGGCACAAGGAGAGAGTCGAGCGCAAAATAACACACGCTTATTGATAAGCAAACGCACAACAACCCCTAGAGCTAGAAAACCCCTCCCTCCCTGATACGCCTCTTGAATTGAGACTTTTCATCAAACTCATCAAAACTTCAAAGTGATCAAACAGTAGTACGCGCAAATACAATTCAGGCCTTCCCCCGCGCCTGGCTACAGCATTGAAAGATCATCAGTGTACTGAACATCGCACAATTCACAGCTATGTCTCTTGGTCCTCACTTAACTCATTCACCGCCAATGACGGCTATATACGTCAAAGTGGCGTTATTTCCGGGTTGCCTTTCGACTACGTGTTGAAGTCTTGGCGTCCGATAAAGGGGCTGGCAGTGAATGAGTTAAAAAAACAAAAAAAACAAAACGTTAACGCCTCATCAGTATTGGAAATAAATGAGCGGGAGGTTAACCTTGAGGAAAAGCAGGCCCTCCATGTTCTCCAGCGGAGGCCTGGGATGGCTGAGGGCACAGTTGACGCCGGCCGTGCTGAAGAGCGCCTCGGCCGGGACGACGCTGGGAGGGCAGCCCACGTAGCGGGCGGCTACTTTGGCGAGCTCGGGCCACAGGAACTTCTTCAGGTTCCAGTAGTCGAGCGGGTCACAGCTTTGATCCAGTATGTCCTCCTCCAGGTACTCCAGCACCGCCAGTTCGGAGGACTTTGGTTTTTCCTCCTGTTTGGCTTTTTGCCGCAAGTCGGCCATCAGGGACCAGATGTTGTCCTTGTCCGACCCCGGCGTCTCTTTGCAGCCATTGTGCAGCGGCGACTTTTCCGCGGAGGTAGAAGAAAAGAGGTCCAGCTCCCGGATCAGGTCTTGCTTGCAGCGTTCGGCCTCCTCCTCCGTGAAGAGCGAAGTCTTGTATCGGGGGTCCAGCATGGTGGCCCAGGTAAAGCGCGGGTCGTCCAGAGTGTCCGACATCCTGCTCAGCATGGCTTCCTTGAGGGACCGGAGCATGTTGTCTATGCCCACGGTCTCGTCGAACAGCAGGTCGATCTTTCTCATGAGGATGTGGATGAGCGGGATCACTTGTCCCAGGGTGGCGGTGCGGTTGCGGACTTCCCGGTGGGCCACCTCGAAGGGTTTGAGGGCGTCGCAGACGGACCGCATCACCTCCCACTGGTCGCAGCTGATGATTTCCCTGAAATTGCACTCCACCGACATCTCGTCGATGGCTTTCTTTTGCTCCACCAGCCGCTCCAGCATGAGGAAGGAGGTCCTCCATCTTGAGGGGATGTCCTGAATCAGCGGGTTCTCCGGGAGCCGGTGGTCCCTCTGGAGCTCCGCCAGCTTTTCCTTGGCCTTGGCCGAGCGGTGCACGCGCTCGCAGATCTTCCGAGCGATGCTGAGAAGGTTCTGAACCATCCTCTGGCTCTTTATGGCTTCGCTTACGATGAGGTCAATGGTGTGGCCGAAACAGCGCACGGTGACGTGGCCGCGCTCCTCCAGGCTGTTTCTGATGCCGGCGTTGTCGGTTACGGCGAAACCCCTCTTCAGACCCGCCGAGGCGATCCAGGAATCCCACAGGTGCTCCAGCTGCTTGGGGATGTCGTGCAGGTCTCGGTCGCAGTCTATCTGCGAGACGCTGAGGAGGGCCGAACAGTGGAAGTCCTGGCCCTGGGGCCTGACGCTGGATTCGTACGCCGCCCAGTGCGCCGTGAGGGTCAAGTACTCTTTGGTCTGGCTACTGACCCAAATACTGGTCGTGAAGTGGACGACGCCGCCCTCGGCTTCTTTCAGATGCGTCAGCACAACGTCCCGCACCTTCTCGTACATCTCCGGTACGGCGGCGCCGGTGAAGTAAGAAGCGGGCGGTAGACGATACTGAGGCTGGAAGTACTCCAGTAGTCTGCTCAGCCCGGCGTTCTCCACCACGGCCGAGGGCTGGAGATCCAGTGCAAGCATTTCAGTGATGAGTTTGGTAATTTTTTGGGCAACCGGGTGGTGTTGGTCGAAGCTCTGATCCGCTTGGTAAACGGACGTGTCGCTCAGCTCTTGTTTGACCAGAATTCCAGCGGCCGGCGCGTCACCTGAGATAGCGTTGTTGCTTTCAAGAAAATGTCCGTGAAACCTCTGCATGTGCCTGAAGAGGCAACTGGTGCCGAGGTTTGTCGTCTTTTTGCCTCTGCTAATCGTGCGGCTACAGTGCAAACAGACCACCTTGGTGGGGTCGGCGGGCGAAATGGAAAAATGGTTCCACAGTTTGGACGTCTTCTTACTGAAAACGCTCTGCGGCTTCTTCTTGCCTGCGGGGCATTGCCTTTCTTTGGCGGGAAGCGCGTTGGGGGCCTCGTTAACGTACGCCCGAGGGGACGGCTCCCCGTCCTCGGCCACTTTTTGGTTTTGCAGGACGTCCGGGTGGCGCCTCACGAGGTGCCTCATGAGACAGCTTGTCCCAAAGTCCCCCCGTTTGCCCCGACTGATCACGCACGGGCAGTACCGGCACAGCGCTTTCAGCTGGTCCACCGGCGACACGATAAAGTGTTGCCAAACTTCCGACTTGACCCGTTTCATGATCCTCTTGTTCTGCTCGAAAACCAGATGGTTCCGGTTGTGGCCCGGAACGTCCGTGAGGTCGCACGGCGACGATGTGGAGGGCGTGTCGTCGCCATGGGCGCTGAAGGGCAGATTGAGGGAGGACTCCCGTTCCGTCAGAAGCATCGTCTCCTCCGATTCCCCTTTGAGGTCCAAACTTTCCACCGCCGCCTGCGGTAACTCGTCTAACGCGGTTTCCGGCGAGGGCGGAAGAAGAGGCGATTCCTTTTTGATGTCCAGCGCGTCGTGTAAGAGTACGCGGGACAGCAGCGACGGCGGGTTAGAGTAGGGCGGAGGAATATGATTGCCCAGTCCGTTTTCCTCGATGACAACCTCTTTGTGAGCCCGCCACATGTGACGGATAAGACAGCTGGTCCCGAGATCTTTCCCGTTCTTGCCCCTGCTGAATTCGTTCATGCAGTGGATGCAGACGGCTTTGGAGTTGTCCATGGGCGAAAGGTAGAAGTGTTTCCAGACGGCCGATCTCCGACGGGAACTCGAGCTCTTCGGGTTGCCGGGGAGACGCTCCTGCCCGCCGTCGGAGATCTCGTCCAGGTTGCTTTCGCTGGAATGCGACGATTCGAGCGCGCCGTAGACCGAGTCGGCGTTGGCGAGCGGCTCGGGTTTGGCGTCCGCTTTGGACGAGGCTTCTTTGGAGGACAGGTCGGAATTGTCGGCCGAGGATGTGGACGGCGAGGTGTTCTTTGAGCCCGGATACATCAAACTGTTCAGGTCTCCGTTTTTGGGCGAGTTTGGGGAAGGGTGGCTCAAGGGGGAGGCCAAATTGGGCGCCAACGCGTCCGCCCCCTCTTGGAAAAGCACAGTCGGGTGAGCCCTTCGGACGTGCCTCATCAAACAACTGGTGCTGAGGTCTTTTTCGTTCTTGCCCCGGCTGAACTCTTTCATGCAGTATAAACAGATTGCTTTGGTACTGTCCCTTGGCGAGATGCAGAAATGATTCCACGCGGGGGATTTTTTCCGCGGGTTGCTTTGACTCCTCATAGATGCCAAAAGGCTTTGGGTGACGGCATCCATGGCAACATCATAAAGCGTGCTCGTGTAGCCACTAAGGACATTACCGTAGTCGTCCCCGTCCCGACTCAGAAAAGGGCCAAAGGAGCTACCGAACGCCAGTCGTTCAAAATCTTGCGTTTCGTCCTCTAAATCGTTCGCGTCTCGGCTCTCGTCCTTGATGTGCGGGTGGGCCTCCTTTTCGTATTTTCCGTTTTCTGCCGTTTCGCGCGCGTTTAGCCATTTGCTCGCAAGGGACGGGGACGCAGGATCCGTTTCTTTTTCAGTGTCCGAGCCCGATTGTTTATCGCCCTGAGAAGAAAGATGGCTTGATTGGAAAAGTTCTTTATCCGGTGTTTTTGACAAAGACGACTTTGCATGGCGTGGCTTCATGCTGTAGGATTTGAAGACGTATCCATCCTGACCCTCGATTTTCAGGCAGGTCCCTTTTGCCTCTCGTTTCTTTTCCATCGAACCGTTGAGTGAATCCTCCTCCACGCCAGACATGTCTTCCTCCCTGTCCATGGCGGCAGCCCAAAGGTTTCTGTCTTGTCAGATGAAACGACTCCTCGTCATTGGCCGCTCGCTTCTCAAGCAGGTGTTGTTACGTTTGTGTGGCTGCTCGGGTCACAGGATGCCAGCTTGGCCCTCTCCATTTACGACCCAAATAGTTCCGCCTCGCCGCACACCACCTAGACAGAGGGGAAACAAGGTCAGAGTCCATTCGCTCCCGAGATAGGACAACAGTGTATCGTCCGTCCGCTTGTCCAATTAAATCTCGCTTTTGGATGTGTTCTTAGGAATACAAAGACTGTTGTTCACTTCCTGTGCTCTTGCGCAACCCTGAACTGCTGACGGATATGACACGTGAAACATGATGTGCAATGCTTTTCACCAAACCACTTTTGGAGGTGCTCAAGTACCTGTAATTTGATTCAAGCCCCCTGAAATTTAAGAGTTTATTTTTTAATATCTTCTTTTTAAACCAACAAAATGTCTAATGCTGAGTTTGCGTTTTTACTGGCACTTTTGGGAAATGTCACTTATGAATAATTTTGCCACATTTTTTCTAGAGTTCTATTCCCGTATTTACATTCTCAAATGAACACAAAATGACTATGCACCGTTGACATTTGATTATTTCTAAGTTTACTACTACTGTTATTTCAACAACAACGTAGATTTTGTTGTTCGTGCCAAAGCAACAAAATATAATCAAAGAACGCTTCAAATTAAAATTCTGCAGTTATTTCATAAACATCACGTTTAAACTTTTAACTGCGACCACTATGATCATTTTCAATGGTTCGATTGCGTTTGAATAAAGTGGTTTGATATTAATCGTCACCAACCCCCCGACCTCCCGCAAAAACCAACACATTTCGCAAATGCTATTTGACAGTTTGCTTTTCCGGGTTTGGCTCAAGTGCTAGTCCGGAAGGACAACAGAATAGATGATCACTTTCAAAAGCTGAACTAGTTTTTATTTAACCATAAACAATAACGATCGTTGTATAAAATGTTATAACGCAGGTAAAGCGCTGATGAAAAAATAAATACATTACAAAAAAAAAAGACGCTCCAACATTAAACATCATAGTGACTATACCCTTGCGCTAACTGTTAGCCTGGAGGCTAATGCACTCACCAAAACAAACATGAGCCTTTAACACCGTTATGACCAGGCAATGACGCACTAATACACCATTTAACTTCTGTAGAGGTTTAGAGGCTCCGTAAACGGATATCGACTTTATGGGGGGGCATCCTGCTATCTAGTTAGCCACCAGCTAGGCCATACACAAGACAAACCAGCTAAACCTGGCGAAGCAGAACCCAGTCGAACCCAACCCCGCTTAGACCAGTTCTTTTCCAGAAACGATCCGATCCGGTATTGTAAAATTGCCACCCCGGCGTGGTATGATTTCGGGTTGCCGACTTACCGCCTAGTGCTGCCATATCCGTTTGGACCCACCAACGGCTAAATGTGACACATTTGCGTGATCCGGACTGGGGGCTTCACTTTGTTGCTTTTGTCTTGCACGTTCGGCTGAAGCAGCTCCACACAGCGTCGGACGGAAGGAACAGTTTTTTTTTTTTTTTTTTGTGATGTCATGACAGCAGGGGGGGGGGGGGGGTGATGCGTTTCACGACACCACTTTGATGTTCGCCCAAAGAAGCGCTTGTGCGTGACTTTAACTTGATTGTAAATTTTTATGTGGGACGTGACAAGGCTCAGCAGCGACGTCATTTAAAAGACCTGTAAAGGATTCGGTTCATTCAAGTTAACCCGTGCTGCGTTCACGGACCTTTAAAGAGTATTCGCTATCTGCATGTGTCATAATAAGAATTCACGAATACACACTAAAGTGTCAGATTTCTTTAAGGATTTTGAATGAAAACTGGTTGCCATAGCGGGGGGTTGTGTTGTTTTACGAATTAATAAATAACGTAAGCGTGCCAGCTATGTCATATTTGTTGTTCAATCAAATGACCCAGCGCATGATGGGAAGTAAACTCACCGCGGTTGCTAGCGTTTGCTGCCTCTCTCGGGCGCTTTGTTTTCGAGTTTATCTTTGTTTATGTTGTTTGGCGTCGTCCAAAGATTGCGTGACAGATGGGGCTTTAGTGTGAAATACGACTCGCTCCCAACATGACTTCCAGCGTCACGCGTCGAGCGCTGCGTGCGGTGGGAGTTGTCTGCTGAAAATGCATTGTTGTGCTGGGGGGGTGGAAGAAGAGCCGTCCGGGCTGCCGCCGCCGTTGCACTCGGGTTTTTACGATTATGAATTATTCGTTAAAACCTATCTCCAGCGCGGAGGGTTGTCGCCGGGACCGAAGTAGACACATCGCAGTGTAAACCATTGCATTAAAACGCCGAATTGGATGAGAACTCGGCGGACGGAAACGAAGCCACTTAGCAGGCCGTGTCGCCATTGCTTTGTAAGGCTGCTAGCGAGCTAGCACTGTTCGACAAGTGAAGGTATGTGCTTCTCACTTTATACCATTCATTGCAAAACACCGATTTACGATAAAATTACTGTGTAACGTCCAAACTTTGTACCATCAAATATTTCATTGAGTTTGACTTATTTGTGGTGGGCCCGTAGCTCTTTGTGCTAGCGCAAGCTAGCGCGCTAATGTTGTTAGCCACTCTGCTAACACGAGATAACTAATCAATTACTGTACTGTAGAGGCTGGCTGCAGTGTCAAACGTGGACAAGTGCAAACTTGTCCAATGTCCCCCTCCCGTTGCGCTGAAATGCTTCCGTGCACACGCACCGTTGCAACTTTGCAAACTTTTTTTCTTCTGCATAAAAAAAAAAAATACTGCAGTGTTTTACATCCAACGATCACAAAAGATTTTCACCCATATGCAGTCCTCAAGTCGAGCTTGCAAATTGAGTTTCTCAGAGTGAAATGTGATTTAGTTGAACACAGAGCTGTTACACTACACGCCTCACACAGTTCTGCTTATAAATGGTAACAAGTGGACGCACAGGTAATTGTACGTTGTGCCATCTAGTGGAAGATCATTTCATTTTGCGGCTTGATTTTAATTACAAAATATCTCGTTGGTCTGTTTTTGTGGCAGAAACTATATATAGCCAAAGGCAGAAAGGACAATAATAATAATCTTTGGCCTTTTCTTTTGGTGTGTTAAATCTTAAGATGCTCCAGATGCCTATAGTCCTATATGGGAGCAGACTACTATTGTGTTGAATCAAAATGAGACATTTGTAAACATCTATTTACCTTGGCAAACAATGAGCAACTTTTCTGCAGATTTTCTGACAAGTCAAAGAGCAAACCAATTTATAAATACCTTTTCCACAGTGTGAAAAAGGAATCCAAATCAAAACACATTTGAATTTGTGTGTCCATGACAAAGTATATAATAAATAATCCACTCATTAGATATAATACGTATACAGACATGAAAGATAATTTGTTACCATTACTTGCTTTACATGTCCAAATTATGTTTAATGGTTTAAATCTTTCTTTCGAGTCAAAAATCTAACTTAACTGGACTGGCTGTGAATGAGGAAACAAATACACATCTAATAATGCTATTATTTGTTACTTGTCGATGGTAATTATGATGCGTGTATTTCTCTGCAGAGGCGCGGACTACCAAGATGAAGAAGAAAGCCCGGAACCACCGCGTCTCGGCCCCCGCCAGGCCTCCGTCGCCCATCAAGCCCTCGCCCAACAAGCAGATCCTGACGTACGCCCAGGCGCAGCGCATGGTGGAGTTTGAGTTGGACGGACGCATCCATCGACTCAGCGTCTTCGACCGCCTGGACGTGGTCTCGGACGGCGATCCCGTGTTGCGGGAAATGTTGGAGCGTGCCAACGACAAGGAGAACGCAGACAAGCCGCAGGCGCAGGTTCTGCTCAGGTCGGTCCGATTGAAAAACAACCAGGAGAAGAGAAAGGCCGCGCTGGGCATCACCGCTCAGAAAAAAAGCGGCGGGCATCCCGTCGTCGCCGATCCCGGTCCAAAACTCCCAGAGCCGAAATTTCGCACGGTGGAATATAACCTGCCAGCGGTTCCCAAACGCCCTTCTTCTTATTACAAATACGAAGAAAAGACAGAGGAGGAGCTGGACGAAGAAACGGAATACGACATGGATGAGGAAGATTACGCCTGGCTGGATTTGGTCAACGAGAAGCGGCGAAGCGAAGGCGCCAGTCAGGTCTCCTTCAACGTCTTTGAGTTCCTGGTGGACCGCTTTGAAAAGGAGCTGTACCTGGAGGGCTTGGATCGAGGCAGCGAGAAGCAAGCCTCGGTGGACGAGGACACGGTCTGCTGCATCTGCATGGACGGCGAGAGTCACAAGGACAACGTCATCCTCCTGTGCCGCGGCTGCAACGTGGCCGTCCACCAAGACTGCTACGGCGTCCCCTACGTTCCCGAGGGCCGCTGGCTGTGCCGCCACTGCCTGCAGTCGACCACGCGGCCCGCCCGCTGCGTCCTCTGCCCCAGCACGGGCGGCGCGGTTAAAAAGACTGACGACGACCGCTGGGGCCACGTGGTGTGCGCTCTGTGGGTCCCCGAGGTGGGCTTCTCGGATTCCACCTTCATCGAGCCCATCGATGGCGTGCGCCACATCCCGCCCGCTCGCTGGAAACTCACCTGCTACCTCTGCAAAGAGAAAGGTGTCGGCGCCTGCATCCAGTGCCACAAAGCCAACTGCTACACCGCCTTCCACGTCAGCTGCGCCCAAAAAGCCGGCCTCTTCATGAAGATGGAGCCCATCAAGGACCTGACACTATCCGGCCTGCCTACCTTGTCGCTTAAAAAAACCGCCTACTGTGGCGCTCATACGCCCAACGGCTGCATCAGGAAGAAGCTGGCCATTTATGACCAGGCCACACCCAAGAATGGCACGTGCGCTAAATTGGACAAAATTAGAGGAGCTGCGCAGTGGAGAGGCAAGCACAAGAAGAAGGCCAAGAAACCCGAAGCTCATGTTGAAAGTGAGCCGCCGGCTTCTGCTGCTGTGCCTACATTTCCTGCTCACAGGTACCGTGCTGACCAGTCTGCCACTGTGCCGACCTAAATCATCAATTTCTAGTCCAAATTAGGCAATTCACACTTAATCTAACTCCTACTAACTCTTTTCAAACTTACCGTATTTTCCGTACTACTAGGCACATCGGATTATAAGGCACACGTTCAACGAATGGCCTATTTTAAAACTGCTTTACCTAATTTATAAAGCGCATAGAATAGAAGCTACAGTTGTGACTGGGGTTGATTTTTGCATCCACGAGATGGAGCTGCAACAAAACAATAAGTCAGTCAAATGTTTACAAAAGACAATCAGAAATGATGAATAAAGAATGGCGGAAAATACCTCTTGTTTACATTAAATGACTTTTTTAGATCACAGGTGTCAAAATTCCAGTCCTCGAGGGCGGGTATTCTGCATGTTTTACAACCTCCTCTCTCAAACACATCCGATTCAAATGATGAGGATCATTTTCAAGTTCCTGGAGAGCTGGCTGATAAGTTAAATCATTTGAATCAGGGGTGTTTTGGTCTGAGATAACGAGAAAACATGCGGGATACCGGCCTTCGAGGACTGGAGTTTGACACCAATGATTTAGATCAATGCCGTATTTAATTGTAAAAAAAAGATACATTTATCACTGAAATGCAAAGGTAAAAATCTACATGGCGTAAGTTATTTTATTTTTCTTTCCCCAAAAATAAAAACTCGTGGCTTATGGGCTGGATGTGACTAAAAGCTTAAAATCCTGAAGGCCACGGACAACGGTCTACTCTTTTTTTCACGTTGAATTTAATTACACCCCCTTCCCATCTTCTGGCCAGATTACAAACCATTCTCAACCAGGTGTCTGTCCAGAAAAAGAAAGCCTTTGTGGAACTGGTTCTAAATTACTGGACCCTTAAACGGCAGTCAAGGAACGGGCTCCCATTGATCCGCCGTCTGCAGACAAGCCTGCAATCTCAGAAGAACGCGCAGCCGGTTTGTCCGTCAGTCGTTCACAACGCGACTTTTTGAAGCACTTTGTGGTGAAATCCGTCCGCTTGTTTTTCCCACTCAGAAGCAGAGCGAGGAGGAAACGCGGGCGTTGAAGGAGCAGCTGAAGAAGTGGCACCGCCTCCGGCACGACCTTGAGAGAACCCGGCTCCTGCTGGAGCTCATTCGTAAGCGAGAGAAGCTCAAGAGGGAGGAGGTAATTTGGAAAGTTATTTAAAAAAAAAAAAAAAAACGAAAAAAAAAACAGACTGATGTTCCTTTGGCTTGTTGTAGTTAAAGTTCCAAGAGAGCCTGCTGGAGATTCAGCTCACTCCGTTAAGCATCCTGCTTCGAGCAGTTTTGGACCAGCTACTGTCAAAAGACCAGGCCAGGATCTTCACCCAGCCAGTAGATGTCAATGAGGTACCCCTTTTAAGAATAACGCAGTAAAAATGTCACAGCTCTATTTTTTTTCTCTCTCCATTGAATACATTTTTTTTTTTAAACAAGATTTTTGTTACAATCAAAATTGTGTAACATGATTGGTACAGATAAATAAATGAATAAACACGTTAACATTCTTCTTAAATGGTTCTTAGTGCTCCGTCACTGCAAAGCTAATTTTAAGACACTGCACCGCAACTCCATGAATATCCACAAGGGGGCATGCTAGACTTGCGAAAAAAATCCTTTAAAATATTTATATATTTTCAAAAAAGCTTTAAATGTTATCACATTACACTCCTTGAAATTATACAGAAAGCAAGTTTCTTTAAATATCTTTACATTTGTGTTTTTGCTTCAAAATTGAGCACAGTCTTGACAGCAATCTTGTACGATCCAAAAATACTTCCTCCAATCATCTCCCAGAAGCGGGCAGCATCAGTAAATTTCAGTACATATATTGGTTTAAAGAATATGAACGCGTCTTGAGTTGGATGACCCCATTTGGTATATTTCCTGCAGGTGCCCGACTACCTAGACCACATCAAGCGCCCGATGGACTTCTCCACCATGCGCCAGCGGATTGACGCCCAGAAATACAGCAACTTTGATCAATTCCAGGAGGACTTTAACCTCATAGTGGACAACTGCATGAAATACAACTCCAAGGACACCTATTTCTACCGGGCCGCCGTCCGCCTCCGAGATCAGGGCGGGGCGGTCATCCGGAAGGCGCGGCGAGACGCGGAGAAAATCGGCTTTGACCCGGCGAGCGGCATGCATCTGGAGGAGGCCCCCGAAATAAAGACCTCGTCTTTTTCGTGGGAGGATGGTAAGCCAAGCGCCGGTCAGAACTGTTTGGTTTGACTTCTTTTATAAATGACAAGTTGATTGACTCAGATTGTGTTCTTAGCTCTAGTTTCTCTCATTGATAATTCTGACAGAGGTTCTATTTCTCCCATGGCACAATACTAATGCACTTTTTCAATCTCCCGCAGTGGATCGCTTACTGGTGCCGGCCAATCGCAGCCATTTGCCTCTGGACAAGCAGCTGCAGCAACTTCTGGAGAAGTTTGACCTGACCTGCGCCATGAAGTCCAGCCCGTCTCGCAGCAAACGCATCAAGCTGCTGAAAAAGACCATCAATGACGTTCGCAGCGACATGAGCCTCAAGAGAGTCCAGCTCTCTCAGCATCACCATCATCACCACCACGGCGCCTCGTCGGCGGCCTCATCTTCATTGCCAGAAGATGGCGCCAAGCCCAAAGAGGAGAAATGGAAGCCGAACGGCCACTTGGCTGATGATGAGGGTATGGATAGAACATACAGTATGCTGCTCTATGTAGCCTATTTGTGTGCACTGCAAAAAAAAAAAATCTATTTTCATAGACCACTAACAGTAAGAGTATACACTGAGTACTCACATATACTGAGTACGTTTTGATAGATGCAATTTAATACAGTAACAAAAAATTGTGAACAAAATTTTCTGACAGTATTGCGCCAACTTCTGCGTAGTAGGACCAACTCCATTTCTATTACTATTTTTTTTGCTCAGCAGCATTTTACAAGTACCTGATACACTTAAAATCAAGTGCTTATTTAGCTGTTGGCTGCAGTAAAAATATTGATGATTTTTGCATTAGCAAAGATTGCATTCATAGGTTACAAAACAAAGCTATTCAGATCTTGTTTATAACTGACATGAATGCATGAATCACAAGCTTACTTGGAAACTTGGTCACTTGACAGAAAGTAGCAAAAAGTGCTTTTGATGTTTTACATGAAATTATCCAAATATTTATGTACAAATATTGACTTTTTACTGCTAAACTTGGCCAAATAAATGTAGTATCCCTTTAAATTTTAAACCCAGCTAGAGCTTAGTTTTGTTTTTTGTTTTTGCCCCCAGCAGACAAGTCCCTCCCGCCTAAACTCGAGCCCTCCGCCGCCCTCCCCCCTCTCATCCACTCAGACGCGGACCCCGAGCCCCCGACCCTCAAACCCATACACGATTGTGACGACAAAAGTCAGGGCAAGGACACGATGTTCGCCGGGGAGCTCCCAAATCCCGCGCCGCACATCAACGGCCACTCCCACAACCCCCTCCAGGATTCCTTATTCCACGGCGACGTCAGCATGGTGGCCACTTCCACTTTGGCCGAGCCGGCGGGTGAGGTCGACCGGCGCGCAGCCCTTCTCTTCTGCAAGTCCAACGCCGACGAGGCCGAGCGGAACGATTCCGAGGAGGAGGACGGCAGCGGCGACGACTCGCAGCTGGCTTCCAAATCCTTCCTGTCGGTGGTCATTCCCAGGCTGGAGACTTTACTTCACAGCAAAAAGAGGAAACATCTCGACAGCAGTCAGGAGGACCTCCAGGAGGACCTCCAGGAGGACCTCCAAGAGGACGGCAAGTCTCCTGGGAAAAGACTCAACATGGGTAAGGCGTGAATTAGCGCTGCCCGATAACGTCCGAAATAATAATCACGATTATTTTGGTCAATATTGAAATCACGATTGTTCATAATGTTTGGTCAAACACGTCTATTTATTGCCCTTTTTTAAACAAGCACTATATAAACAAGGCTTCAAGGCTTGATACTTAGAAATAATAATAAACTAAAATTAATAAAGTAGATAATTAAAGGCCAAAACTTGACACGCAGGGCAACACAGCTAACTTACTTGAGTGAAATAAAAGAAGCCTACTTAGAACCAAGCACATTATTTACTTTTGAGCAAAGTATAATCGATTAGCAGTCGAAATGTAATTTTCGGTCATTCCAGACCAATTTTTTGCCAATCGAATTTTTCAAAATGGGTCTCAATTGACAGCTAGCACTGTATATATTAGAAATAATGTGAGAAATTCAACGCCATTTCACACTGATAATATATTTGGGTGAGATAAACAGACTTTTCTAATGCAAAACATTGCCCCCTGGTGGTAGTGCTTGATTCGACATGTAGTCGAGCCGGCTTTTGATATGTTAATATCGCCGAGGATCAGCTTAATTGTGGCAACCACTATTGCGATTAAAATTCGATTAATTGTGCAGCCCTTGCATGTATTAGGAATGGGACGGGTCGCTTTTGTTACAGGCTCGTTTTTCATCTGCATCTGAGAAAGTTTAACATAATGCATGTAGCTCATTTGAGCATTTTTTTTTTTTTTTTGCAATGTTTACATACTCATAAGCCACTATGTTATTTATTTCCCTCAGAGGGCTTTGTCATCACATTTGGTGGAATTTTACTGTCATGTCTCAAAAAGTACATCCTGGGCTGTAGATGGCGCCAAATCATTGGGAAGTCACATGTAATTTGTGACCACTCAGGGCTATCGAGAGGTTTCCTGGGGGCGGAAGAGGAGCCGGGGCAGCCCAGTAGAGCCGCGGAGCCCCGACGACGCTGCGCCTCCGAGTCGTCCATTTCCTCGTGCAGCAGTCTGCCCGCTGGCCCCGGGTATCCCGCAAGCTGGCTTTTGCCGTTTCGGCCTTCTGAGGTCAGACACTAAGTGTTTTTTGTTTTTGTTTTCCTCTCCAGTGCAGTTCTCAGTCTTCCAAAGTGTGGGAAAGGCAAACCAGCCTTGTTGCGGAGAAACACTGTGGATGATAAGAGCCAATTAATTGCCTGCATAGAAAATGGGAATTTTGCCAAAGCTGCAAGACTCGCCGCAGGTTAGTTATATTTGCAGTGCGCTAAATTTTTCCTTCTAGATTAGTGTGTTCATTAAAAAAAAATAACACTGTGCATGAAATCCTGTACAGTAGATTTACACCTTTGCATACTTACAACAAATTTGTGCTTTTGTTTTTGTTTGAATGCCTTTAAAAAGCCCAGCTCATTAGGAAAGTAGTTGAAAGTTTAGCGAGGGTTACTGCAAAGTTTTTTTATTTTTTTAAATAAAATAATATTATTTAAAAATATATAAAAATTAAATAATATTTATTTTTATTTTTTTTATCATCTATAAGTCATTTATCTTGAGGGTAATTTACATTTATTTGGTGATACAAGATCATTTTTGAAATATGAAGCTATTCTGAGAATGTAGTTTGTAATGGCGGTGCATTTTAGACTATAACTATTGACCTTAAGGAAGGCATTCCCCTCATTTTTCTTATTTTGATTTTTTTTAAAAATTGTATACTCAAAACATTTTAAAAGAGAGGTGTCAAGTCGGTATATATCCTATACAATAATACTTTATATGCGATCCCATTAGTCCAATTATTTATATAATATATATATATATATATATATATATATATATATATATATATATATATATATATATATATATATGTGTTTTAGTCTTGTGACATTTGGCTTTACATGAGGGCTGAGCAACTGTGATGTCATTTTCAACTGACAGCAAGTGGCAAAATGGCCGCCGTCAATTTTTTTTTTTTGCCTTTTTATTAAAATAAAGTTTAGTAATGGGGCATTTACCAGCTCAGCCATGATTGGTCCTTACCTGCTGCATTGATAAACAGTGACATCATTTCCTGCCCTCTCAGAATTTAGCTGCCTAATTTATATTCCACTAAAAGTACAGAGTTCGGACTACCGGAGCTGCATATTATTGTTTAAACAAAAAAACAAGTTTGCGTCTGTACTGGATGACTTCATACAAAATGTAGCTAGCTTAGTTGACCGTAATAGCAGACTGTAAGTCTAAAACCGTCACGACTAATGTAAAAGTAATGAAGTGAAATTGAATAGAAAGTGATGACGCCTGAAGGTTGGAAACGGGCCCCCGTTTTGGTATCTGTTGGCAGTCGCCGTCGAGCTTGTGTCGTGGCGGCGGCCAAGCAGTCAACATCTGGAACTCCCTTCATTTTCCAAAAGTCGCTTTTGGCCGGTCAAGTGCAATAACTGAGTTTGAGTTTGAATTTGCTGGCTCCGACCGTCTTGTGCATGGCCCACCTGTATCCCGTTTGCGCTTGTGTTTCCGCTTCCGTAGAGGTTGGCAACAGCAATATTTGGATGCCCGCTAGCGCTTCAACAGTTGCGCTGGAACCGCTGAAGCTAGTTTGGGCCAAATGTAGCGGCTACCCCTCCTACCCTGCCTTGGTGAGTTTTTTTTTTTTTTTTTTGGCGGCAAAGAAAAAAGGAGAAAAAAAGCTGCATATGAAGTGAACGTGTGAATTTGCGTAGATCATCGACCCGGGCATGCCGCGCGTGGGCTGCCAGCACAACGGGGTGTCCATCCCCATGCCCCCCATGGACGTGCTCCGCATAGGAGAACAAATGCAGTACAAAGCCGACGAGAAACTCTACCTCGTGCTCTTCTTCGACACCAAGCGCAGCTGGTGAGTCCGTTTTTTTCATCGGCGTTTTGCCGCGGTCGCCGTTTTCCTTTCTTTTTAACGTCATTGAATCCCAAAGTCCCAGATATTTACTTGAGTTTTATATGCATAGTAATACCGCACAATGAAATTTCTTATTCTGCAGACTTCCCAGAGCAGATCACGTTCCACAAGCGAGCAAATAATAAAGTAGGCAATAACACAAAAACGTAATAGAGTAATAAGGGCAGTAACAATAAAGCACAAATAAATAGTCTCACATTCTGAGCATATTATGGACTAGATGGAGTGGAAGAAACTGTACATATGAGGATGATAGTGCAAAATATGTATTTAGCAGATTTCCTGCACCGTGCAGAATTTGTAAGGTGAAAGTGCGCATGCGGTTAAGGGAGTGGCGATGAGCCAGATTCGTCAATTATTTAAAGACTTAAAGTACTGAAGTTATTCGTTACAATACCACACAATGAAATTTCTTATTCTGTAGAATTCCCAGAGCAGACCACGTTCCACAAGCGAGCAAATAATAAAGTAGGCAATAAGTGACTGGCGATGAGGCGGGTTTGTGAATTATTTAAAGACTTAAAGTACTGAAGTTATTCGTTACATTAGGTTTTTCACCTAAAGCAACCAATTACTTTCGTACTTTAAGGAATTAGAGTACTACTTCAGGATTTTAATCGAAAGCAATCAATCCAATCAATTTTTAATCTAAAACAATCCATTACTTTATTACTTTAAGTCCATTAAAGTACTGTAGTAATTGATTACTTTAGGTTTTTAATCTAAAGATATCAATCTAATCAATTTTAATCTAAAGTAATCAATTACTTTAGACTTAAGTTCTTAAAGTACTAAAGTAATTGATTGCTGTCGATTAAAATCCTAAAGTAATCAATCAGTTTAGTACTTGAAGTCCTGAAAGAATTTGCTTACTTAATTACAGACAGCAATTGATTGCATTAGTACTTTACTACTAAAGTAATAGATTACTTGAGGAGTTGATCCGTTTTGTGCTTCTTTTTTTTTTTTACCCATTTTTTGGCAAACTTAGTACCTAAGTAATAATTACTCCAGTACTTGGATAAGTAAAGTAATCCTGAATTATGGTATTTATGATGGTATTACTTTCGTGCTTGACTATTGAAAGTATTATTTTACTTTACTTATTTCATATAGTGACAGCCATTTTTAGAACCTCTTGAGTGAAATGCTTGAAACATTTTTCATGTCTGGACTCCGAAGAAGAAAAACAAAAAACGCGCCAACGCCTGTTTGAATGAGTCTCTGATTTGTGGGCGTGTCTCTCTCGTTGGGTCCCAGGCAGTGGCTCCCTAGATCCAAGATGGTCCCCCTGGGCATGGACAAGACCATAGACAAGATCAAGATGATGGAAGGGCGCACGTCCAGCATCCGCAAAGCGGTGCGCGTGGCCTTCAGCCGCGCCATGAAGCACCTGAGCATCGTGCGGGACCAGCCGCTCAGCGACCTCAGCGACGTGGACTGACCCCGCCCGCCACCTTTCACTTCCTGACATTTCATTTGGCACCAGATTTTTATTTTTATGTCGTTTTTTTCCAACATTTCTATCACGGTGGCTTTTACATCGCTCGCCTTTGTATTTTGACTGTTCATATGTACAGATGCTCAACTAACTTATTTAGTAGTTTTGACCTCCATGAATGCTTTGTATTTATCCTTGATGACTCCAAGGGAAGAAGGCAAAAAAAAAAAAAAAGGTGCGAAATGCCTTATCAAGCAGATTAGGGCCCGAGTATTTTTTTTTCTTCTTCCCCGTTTTAAATTATTGAACTGTATTCTCAAACCTCTCTTTGGTATTAATCCTTTTGTATCAAATAGTTTGTCTATTTTTGTTCCTATATAGTATATTTATATGGTTTGAATACAATAAAATGCGTCTGATTTTGTGGACAAAAGAACCAAAAACTTTGCTACCCAGAATTTTTATTTATTTTTTTTGTTTTATTTGTTTTTGCAGATGTTCATCGAGATGCCTAAACTTGTTGCCAAAAAAAAAAGGTAATTTTTCTGTGACTTTATTTTGCTATATTTGTAGGGATATGTCACTGCACTAACTCACTGTAAATCATTTTCATGACTTTATATATTCAAGGAATGATGTGGAAATGTTCAAGTGGCACATTTCAAGTTGTCTTTTTTTCACTTGATTTTTTTAACGTTTTTTTGTAAACATCAGAATCCATTTTTTCTGGGTAGCATTGGTTTCGCTAATTTCGTTTTGTATTTAACCTTAGTTGTTTTTTATCAAATTGGATCAAAAAGCAAAAAAAAATACAATAAAATATACAGACATGAATACGGCTACGTGGAGTTTATTTAAACATGCATTTGAATTGTATTTTATATATATATATATATATATATATATATATATATATATATATATATATATATATATATATATATATAATTAATGAGGATTCTCTACAGCAGATTTCAAGAATGCATTCGTACAGGAGAATCCCATCTACAGGACGTATATTAAAAAAAAGAAAAAAAGGTTAGTCATTTATTCTTAATGGCATGTTTTAAGGTTTCCATGACAACAAATCAAATATTTATCTTCGTCATTCTTGGTTTTATAGTATTGTTAAAAAGTTCCCGTTTATTGAGGTCACCCTGTATATATAAAGCGATAATAATTTGGATGTAACTGTGGCAGAAATGGTCAAAACTCTGCAAAAGTTTTAAATTGGGTCGTCGGTGGCTGAACCTTGCTTTTATTTGAAATAAACGATAACTAAACAAAACGTCCTTGTTTGTAAGCGCACCCTGTGTAGTGTTGTAGTTACAAAGACAGCCACTCAGAGGCGCTGTGTCCCCACGGAACGCACGTGCGAGCAATGACGTCGTTTCCTTCCTTTGCAATCACCTGAACAGGTGCTTAGATTCAACGGCCGATCTCCCATCGCTCAGGTAGGATAGACTGTCGATTATCAAACGCATTTATGTATTAATGGTCATTTACATGCTCAAATAAATGTATGTATTCTCCCAGAAAGAAAGAAAGAAAAAAAGAAAGAAAAAAAACCCTTAAAATTCGTATTTTTTGTGTTTGTCACTCGAAAATAAACATTTTTTTTCCCTCCTGCTCGTCAGGTCATGTCCAAATTTCAAAACACATGCGGAAATTAATGAAACACGCATTTTATTTTTCCATTGGAGCTAATTGGGCGTTTGTTTTTTTTCGAGCCGCTGGGGAAAGTAACATCGTGGGGATTCAATGAGCGAGTTTGAGGGACGCCACCTTGAAGACGTTTCAAAGACATCTTCCATCTTTCCAAACAATTGCAGCTAATCAAGCCACACTCCCAAACGTCATTCGCTCCGTCTTCACAAATGGCGAGAAAACACACTTGAGTATCAATATCAATCTCGGTATCATCGGGTGACTTCGACTTTAGGAGTCCAAGTGTTTGGTTGGACCAAAAGTACTTCAAATTTAGGTCGACCCCGAAGTTAGTAGCATCTTGGCTTCAACCCATGTGCACACACTTTGCATTTTTTATTTACAAATTTTGTAAATGCTTTTAAAGGCGTAATAATGAAACGTGTTTTTTCTCAAATTTGCTCAAATTTGTATGGTTCGTTTTTGTGGTCAGTGACGTGATTTTTCGACAAAGAATTTTCTGTTTGCTGACACAGTTTGTGGAATGTTGCAAAAAATCGCAGGAAAATCAATGTCGGAAATGCTAATAAAATGCATCTCAAAAATTGTAATTGTAATGGTTTTATATGGTCCAAAATTTGGACAATGATTATTTTTGGACACTAAATCTTGCACGTCCAGCTGGAGTCATAGAAATGTCAGAATTTTATGTTTTAATCATCTGCTGGAAATTTCAGCTCCCTGTTGTTGTTTTTTTCTTTTTTTTTGCTTCTTTCGCAGGTTTTACATCACCATTATTTTTGCAACTTTTCTTTAATTGGACCATTAAAAAAAGCTATTTTATGAATTAAAAAAACATTCTCGACCACACATGGATTTTCATTTATGATCATAACTTTTTCTATTGCCATTTATGTTGCCATTTTCTAGTGACTTTTCTTCCTTTTAAAGTCAGACCCTTCAGAAAATAATAATTTTATTTATTAAAAAAAAAAAAACAAATTCTATTGCAAGTTTACAACGCCATTTGCAGTTTTTCTTCCTTTCGAGTCAGCCTAGTGGAAAAAAGGCAGTTTTTAATTAAAAAAAACATTTTTTTCTATTGCAAGTCAGACTAGTCAAAAAAAAGTTTTATTCATTAAAAAAAAAAAATCTACCTCTACTACAAAGATTTTACTTTTATGAACCATGTTTTATTAAAATTGTGTTAAATCTAATGCAACCTTATTCATTAAAAAAAAAAAAAAATCACGGCTTCTGCTTTATGTCCATTAATTTTTCTGTTGCAGGTTTGCATTGTGTTTTTCTTGTAATATGGCAGTGAGCCCATGCAGAGGAGAAGCTCCCACACAGGTGTGTTCCCATTCCATTCTCGCATTCTCACACATTGGATTATTATTCTAAACTATATGCGCAGCATGTCAGCATGGGCCAGCCAAAAATGGCACAGTAGGTGTCAGAGCTTTCAGCGAAGGTTGATAAAGAATCCGTCTGCCTGCTCGTTTTCAAATAAAAATAATGCCTCACCTAGCTATGGTATTTTAACCATAGTGTACTTCGTATATGCTGCTTTATGATATCATAACTACTGAAATATGGTTCTTCAATTTGGAAGGGTTACTTAGTTGGTTATATTCTATATTTTGTGATGTTACAGCACCTGTCAAAAGTTTGGAAACTGTCTCTAATTCTGTGTTTTTTTTTTTCATTTAAATCATTTTTGAAAATTTCATTTTTTAGATAAAAAAAATCTAATTACATATCCTCTATGCAATAGTTATTGAAAAAAAAAAAGCCAAGGCTTTCCATTAAAGGTGATGAGACAAAGTTGTTTTTTTTAAACACTTTTAACACTGTCTGACCTTTTCCTTACTTTATTAGATAGCATTTGGGGTCATATCAAAATGTCATTTTAATATATGCTGTGGACCGCTAGAATATGCACGACGGACCGCAAATGGCCCCCAGGGCCATAGTTTGGACACCACTGGTTTAATGTCTTTAGGCATACGTATTTTGAACAACTTTCCAGGAAATATTTTCCTATAATCATAGTTTTAAAGTTATAATGGAATTTTTAATGAGTAATTTCATGAAATTAACAGTTTTAAAGTGATATATTCTTCGATCAGAATTTTGATCTTTTTGGTTATTTATTTTTTTCAGTTTTAGACTAAGCGGTAACCTGTATAAACTTATGGCATACATTTATAGTTGGGGGGGCTGAAATTTTATTCTCTTTTCTAGGGGTGTCTTGGCAAAATATAAATGAGAAACATTGAGTTAGTCTAACAGTCTTATTTTTAAGCAACACTTTGTTAAAGGGAGACTGTGTAAGATTTTGACTGTTTTTCATTCAAAAGGACTAAATTAAACGATTCTAAATTTCAAAAACTTGCAAATATGTTATTTTCAATTTAATGGTAGGTCTAGTTATCATGAAATGATATTACATGGGGGGTGGCACGCCGCCGGAGGCGGCCATGTTTGTTATAGCTAGGGACAATGCTAAATGCAGCACCACCTGCTGTTCGTTATGAAAAACAGTCTAAATCTCACACATTGTCCCTTTAAAGTGTTCTGATGAAATAAAACTGCCATGAAAAAAAGTTGAAAGATTATTTATTCATTCAAAACAGACCTTTTAATACACTTTCAAGCAGTTCTCTGCTAAGTCGAATCCATTCTAGCCAGCGCCGCCCCGTTTGTTGATGCCAAATGTCTTCATTTTTTAATTTAAAGTGGAAAAAAAATGCCTGGAACCTTGCAAAAAACAAAAAAAAAAACAAAAGTGCTGAGGCTGGTTTGCGCTTGAAAGTTGGCGGCGTGTGGGGTGACTCGTGAAGGCAACGCACTCTGAAACTTGGCCTGCTCCTTTTGCATTAAACATCACGCAAAAACCATCCACTTTCCATTTTGGAACATGCACAAAAATATTATCCTCCGCCACACTCTCTGCGAGTCCCTGATAGGTCCAATCTCCAGTGGCTATGTTCAAAACACTGGGCCAGAATAGCACAGGCCCTGGGTAGATAAATATTTATGGGGCGCGCATACGTTTTTCCCACAGTGGAAATAGTGCGTTTCCAAGGTGAGCAAAACAAACAACTTCAAAAGAATCTCAATGCAATTCATGTAAATAGCCCCCACCCGCGTTCGCGCGCTTTCTGCGCAGATTGCCGTGACCTGATTATTATTTTGCAGCAAATTATAAAACGAGGCGTTCCGGGCGCCAATCAAGCTCCATAATTCATTGATCGGCGTGGACCGTGATCAGAAGCGGCCCCGCTAACGGGCCGGATGAAAGCTTCGATGAAATCGCCCTGGGGAGGGCTGGAATCAAGCCCCCGGCCCCCTGGGGTGTCCTGTATTTCGCCTGTCAAATAGACAAAATGCGCACTCAGCTCGTTTGCTCTCCAGAAGTATGCGCTTAGGGTTTTGCCTTCTGGGTTTTTTTTTTTTTGCCACCAGTAGTTGCGTCAGAGTGCAGGTTGGGAAACGAGCTAATTAGCTGTCTTAGCGCTTCTCAAACGGGGGCACGTGAAGGGATCCATTTCAACAGTGTTCCCTCGCTACATCGCCGTTCGGTTATTGCGCCTTCACTCTATTACTCATTTTATGGAAATTCCTGAACTACGTGGATTTTCATTTCCCACTACAACTTTTGCAGGTTTACCTTTTCAAATATCTTACGTATGTATTGGTGAGAACAAACTCAAATATGGGACCAAAATCAAGCAAAATCAGTTCAATCTCTATTTTGTGAAATTTTATTCACGACCATAACTTTTTTTTCCATTGCATGTTTACCTTGCTATTTTTCTTGCTATTTTTTATCTTTACCTATCTCATAAATGTTGATTTATATATATATATATATATATATATATATATATATATATATATATATATATATATATATACTGTATAGAGAGAGAGAGAGAGAGAGAGAGAGAGAGAGAGAGAGAGAGCAAATAGCAGAAATATTGCACAAAAGCAAAACAAACAAAACAAATTGTTTTTTAATTCTTTTATTTATTTTTTAACGGATTTGCATTTATGATCATGAATTTATTGCAGGTTTGTCTTTCTATTTTTCTTGATACTTAGCCTCCTTCTAAGTGTGACCAGACCCAAAAAAAATGTGATTTTATGTATTGATTTAAAAAAAAAAATACATACGAAACTAAAAAAGGTAACAAAATAACAAAAGCACAATTTATATTTTGTGGATTTTAATCTATGACTATAGCTTTATTGCAGGTTTACTTTACTATTTTTCTCTATTTTGAGGGAACACCGCAAATGACCGTAAACAATGTCTTCAGCTCCCGATTTGAGAATCACCAGAAATAACTCCGTTGAGGTCGCGGCACCAGCAAAATTAAGTCTCCTTTGCAAATGCCCTCCCCCTGCGCTATCGCATGACGACGCGGTGCAAAAAGAGCGCCCCCTCCATGCCGGGTTCTCATCAGCATCCCAAGGACACACTTGTGATTGACGGGGCTTAATGTGTATCTTGCCAGAATTGGATTTGATCCTGGGGGCTCTGCCACAAGGCCCCTATGTTAGATTTACGCTCCCCTCCGCCCCCCGCTCGCAGCTCCTATCTTTTCCCCTCCCTTTCTCTGTCGGACAAATAGAAACAGAATTACTTCTCCTCCCGCACGCCCGGCTTGCCGCATTGTGGCCAGATCATGCGCGGATCTGTGTCGCTGAATGATTGTGCTCCTCTCGCCTGTGTTGTTGTTGTTTTTTTCCCGCGGAAGTATAGGAGAGGATTTGTGCAAAGGCGGCAGGTGTTGAATGCGGCGCTTTGCCTTGACAAGTGTGTCTTGACTTTCTTTGGAGAACGTCCAGGTGGCTTTCGCGTCGTGGACCTGCAGTCTTTCTCGCACTTTTTTTTTTTCAATGAAAAAAATTGCTATGTCTATTCATCGCCCTTTTTTAAAGCAGTATAGAAGGCTTTGAGGCTTGAGACCTACAAATAATATTAATAATCTAAAATAAAGTAAATAGCTTTAAAAAATTCACAAGACAAGGCAAAAACTTGGCACACGGGGCAAATTCTTTTCTGAGTGCAAACCAGTGACCAAAACACATTGTTTACTTTTAAGCAAATGTTAAATTACCGTATTTTCCGCACTATAAGGCACACCGAAAAAGCCTCATTTTTAAAAAAAAGCTGATGGTGCGCCTTATAATCAGGTGCGCCTTATATATGGATCAATATTGGGATTGGTAGATGGGGAATGAAGTGATAAAGTAAGCTTTTGTGTGTTTACAGTTGAACAAGGTCGCTCATATTGACATTACGTTATACTGATTAGAGTTATTATTTGAGTTATTATTGTTATTACTTTGAGTATTACTACATTGTGATTGAAAACGTTTGAAAATATGTCATTAATTGAGAGTGCGCCTTATAATCTGGTGCGCCTAATAGTGCAGAAAATACGGTAATTAGCAGTCAACACAATGAAACAAAGGTATATGGCGTTAATTATCCAAATGTGTGGATTTTGACAATTCCAGAGCGCTAAATGATTAATTGGTTATCAGAACTAATGATCAATTTTGTTGATTAACCAACTATTCATTGCACATGTATACAGTTTAATTATTAGTGGTATTTTTCTGGGCCTAGCGCATTTATTTTATACTATTAGCGCTTCATGCTATCAGGAAAATTCCCTTGTAAATTTTTCTCATCGCACGTTTGGCTCCACCCTAAATGAGTCAAGGAGACGAAGGCAAGTTACGTCTCTTCACTCCCCGCGCAAAAATGGACTCTTTGCACAGCAAACGATTAGCTTCATTCCTTCAACCCTTTCGAGTTTTTCACCCCTTACAAGTCCGCTCTTAAAGGTACAGTCAGGGTGAAAACCTCTCCCTTGTGAGGCGCCACAGCGGCTTCTTTCACGTCAATTAAAACAAAGGCAACAAATAGTCCAAATTAGCTTCCATTGTTGCTTTGGCTACGTCTTGTTTGTCTAGTTTCAAACACAGCTTAGCAAAACAAAGAAACTGAAAGCCGGCATCAACGTCGAGCAGCCCTTCTCCATCAAGAGCTGATCAATGGCGGCTTGGGAGAACGCTGACACGAGCTGTCGGCATCTACATAAAGAGAGCGCCGCCATGGATTCCTCAGGCACCGCCGTAAAGATATCCGGCGCGGCGCCATTTAACATGCTCGTATGAACGAGGGCCCCCTTCTCCTTGGCCTATAGATAGCCGGCTTGTCTGCCGCAGATCTGCGGCGGGAACATCCTTTAAAACAAGCCCAGAGCCCGCCGTCCCCGGCTTATTCATCTGGCGGAGGGCTGACATTACCGCCGCGTCCCGCCTTATCTCTCCCTCGCGGCGAGGCAAGCAAATGCAAGATGGATCCCGATTTCGCCCGAGAGGGGAAACAATGGCGGTCTATCTTGTTTGGGTCCACAAGTGTGCGTGTCATACACATGCGCGCACACACACGTGTATGAACGGTGTTTTGTAAAACTTTGCTTAACTTTCTTTTCCATGCTCAGCGATCTCTTAACTGTAGTACGGAGGTTGAACATGTGTTTTGGGTTTACTTTTAGAACACACAACACACAGTGCGCTAAAACACGGTGAGAGGCCGATAAGTCTCCTCGAAGACTCCTCCCCCATAGTTTTCTTTTTAAAGGGACAGTGTGTAGGATTTTGACCGTTTTTTTATTAAAAAGGAAAAAAATGATTGTAAATTTTAAAAACTTGCAAATGAATGCGTATGTGTTCTTAATGACCACCAGTGTGTTTTAAATATAATCGTAGGTCTAGTTATCATTAAATTACATTACATGCTCCGGAGGCGGCCATGTTTGTTATAGCTACGGACAATGCAGCACCTGCAGCACCTCCTTTTGTCCGTAATGAAAAACTGTCAATCTTGCGCACTGTCCCTTTAAGGTATTATTTACTCCCTCATGCAGGCAACGTCGTATATTTTTTCAGTTTTCATTTCAGTTTTTGTGTAATTTTTCACCCAAAGTTCATTATCTTTTGATTTGACGTGACCCAAAAGAGAACTCCCACCCTGTCAGATTCAGGGCCACCTCCCTCACCTGCCGGCTTCAACTCGGCGGCCGGCTAAAATTAGAAGCTTCTTGCGTCCTCTTGTGCCTTTCTCGCACACATCAAAGCTGACCTCCTAGTGTATCTTGGGAATAATTACCTGCAGTCCGCAGCGTCCCGCTAAATTCAAAACACAGTCGGCGCCGCTAAATTAAACATGTCAGCTTTTCTAATGAAGTTTATTTACTTTGGTGTGTTTACCCGGTAATGCCCGCCACAATTTCATCTGCATACCGCGCGCGTGTGTGTGGAGGCTTGCTTACAGGCTTCTCGTTACAATTTATAAGTCCTTGAAACTAAGTGAAGCTCTCGTCCTGGTCGCGTAAGACGGAAACTACTCCAGCCCGGAAAATCTACAGTATATTGGGGTAAAAGTAGCGTTACTATGCAGGTGGTAGCTGAAAATGTTGCATCTAAATGTTGATCCCTTTACTCTGAACTAATTAAGTCGGAGGAACCTATAGAGATAAAAATGTCCCTGACCTGTAGGTGTCTCTTCTACGTTCGGTAAATTGGTTCTCGCGCGGCGGAGCTGCGACACGAAGGAGCGGCGAGTCCGAGCTAATGAGACAGTCCCGATTATAGACGGGAATTTCCATTTGATTTAACATGTTCCAGTGTTTCCCTTTGAAGTGTTTGTATTATAAAATGAAACGCTCTTTAAAGGCTAGCAATTTGTCTTCTTTCTATATGGAGTTAACGGACTCGGTTTGAGGATCCGTCGGCGGTCCGGGAGTCTGCTGACGCGGGGCGAGAAATAGGGTCATCTCAAATTAGCATTTCTCCATTTTCTCCTGTCCTCAGCTCCCCCTTTTTTTTATTGCTTTTCATTTCAGTCTCCGTCTGCTTAAATCCATACCTGGGATCAAACAGACCGGCCCACCCACCAAACAAAAGTCAGCGCCGTGATAATGACAAGGTAAGGCTGCTTTATTTTTGTGGCGCCGACTCGATGTTTTCAACATGATTAAAAGTACATTCCAAAGCATTTACAAACAGTCGTAGATGTTTAAAAGCAAAGTCGAAAAATAATCAGCTCGCTACATGCTCACTTTTTCGAGCATTTTGATGTTGTCAAGACCCGCAAGTTGGGCTGCTCTTGCCTCGGAGAACGCTTATTACACAACGTGTCCGAAATAATATTTTGAACCGATCACAAAAACACATACTCTTTGATACCAACACAGTTGCCGTTCCTACTGATCACTTTTTAACAAAAGTGCAATTTCATGCTTGCCATTTGTTTCTTAGACCAAAATTTATCGGAATTGAGTCGGGGAAACTGCTAAGTCCTGTTTAAATTGAATAATAATAAGGTGGAAAAGGGGTATTTGGTTTTCTACATTTACAATTATTGTTCACCAAGCAAAATGATATCTGAATATCATAAATAGCCTGATATTTTTCAGTGTCGTTTGTAAAATGCGCCTCCAGTGCCATCTACTGGTGATTGTGCATCAGTAACATGATTTTCAAGACTGAAAATTCCAGTGGAGTAGCATCAAACATCCGGAACGGAACGGAACGGAACGGAGCGGCCCATTGTTGAAAAATGTAAAAATAATCAATATAATCACCAGTTTTGACAGACATGATTCCGAAGAAAATGTTGATAATGACCTTAATCTTGGACTTGAAAAAAAAAGGGCGTTGTTGTAAACCCGGCTTTAAAAGCATCTACATTTTATAACTTATTCCATTTTTGTGCTGCATAACAGCTAAATGCTGCTTCACCTTCTTTGCTTTGAACACAAGAATTGAGCCTAAGAAAGAAATCAAAATTGGCTTGTAAATGTAAGAAATCATTCCATGGATGCAAATACACGTTAAATTGAATTTATTTATGAACGGGTTTTAACTCTCGAGACAATTTCATGTATTGAATCAAGTGTCCAACCCCCAGCTTTGGGAAAAACTAGTAAATAATCGTTTTCAAAAAGTTTCACACTTGTGTGCGGAAGAACTCCCGAACAAAAAAAAAGAGTTAGCCGGTTTGCGGAGGACCGCGGCAGCTGCACAAAGATCAGCCTGCCTCAAAGGGAACTTTTCAGCAGGAAAAGGAAAAAAAAATCTATATCACAAAAATGCTTTTCTAAAATCTTCTTTTATCTTTCCCGCATCTTTTCCTTTCCAATCCCAACCGCACGCCAAAATCGACCAGTCAAAGTCATCACAATTTGATTGTTCACTTTGTAATTAAAAAAAAAAAAAAAAAGAAAAATGACTGCATTTGACACCTCGAAGCTGTGACAGGATTTTTTTTTTTACACTCAGCAATTCGCACAAACACCACCATGGGGTCTTACAGTGTTGTTAGCGCCTCATCACACCATATCACTGGCAAAAAGGGTTTTTGCTAAATATTTTTTGTACTTTGAATTGTTTTTATTAATTGGGTCCCCTCACATGGTAAACTCAATTTGAGAATTGTGACGCTTAGAAATGTGGAGAATCCAATTTATGACATCATATTTCATCATAGTTTCACATTGGTCCAAATTTTCATTACAGAGAAGAAAAAGTATCTTACAAAAGCATATTTGTTACAAAACCATTGTGAAGTAAACATTTTTTAGAAGTGAACTTGTCAACACTTGCTGTAGTTATTTCCAAATATTGTAAGTTTGAATTTTCAACAGTTTGAATGTTTTTGACAGTAATGAACGCTAGAGGATATTTGTAGGCTGAACTCGAAAAACATTTGTTCTCACAATGCTATGGGATGTTGGCCATCATGCACATTTACATTATAGAAAAAAAAAAATGCTATTTTTTAGGAGGAAGGTTTTCACACAGCTGTTCTTCCTGGACCAACACCAGTATGAAATTTTGAGTTTACCCATTTTTCTATATCTTTCACAGAATAGTAAATAAGAGCAAATCATCTAAAAAAAAAAAAAAGACTACCGTATTTTCCACGCTATAAGGAACTCCGAATTATGAGTTTTAAATTTAAAACTGTGTTCATATGTAAGGCACACCGCATTACAAGGCGCATAGAATAGAAGCCACAGTAGTGGCTGGGGTTGCGTTATGCATCCAATCAAATTGCAACCAAAAACCTTAAACAATATTCATATTCATATTGTTTTGTTTATTTAAAAAAAAATATCTGGATTTATTTGATTCAATTGCGCTTTCTTTTACAGAAATAAATTGCTGAAAAATTGGAGCATATACAGTATATCAAAATTTCAAAAAGGGTGTTAATATTGTAAAAAATACATTTGGAACTAAATTGCAGAGGTAAAAATGTAAGAATTTAAATGACGATTGTTTTGTTTTTACATCCCCCAAAAATGAAAGGCTTTTAGGGGCACCTGCTAGAGATCCTTCCCCTCCCGCCATCATTAATGGCTAAATGAAAGAATTAATGACTAAATAAATAAATAAATCATCTGTATCACTTGTGAAGTAAACATTTTTGACTGGCAGAATCATTTGAACGTACTGGCGGATCTAAAATATTGACGTAACATATTTTCAGGTTTTCGCTAATGCTAAAAACGTGCCCGCTTTCATCCAAAACAATGTAGAAATCATCCTACATCCTGCAATATTGTGATTTTTTTTATTTTATTACTCTTCCTAGTCCTTGAGCACAGCCATCTGTAAGTCTATATGTGTGTATTTGCGTGTGTGCTTGCTTGATGTATCACCTAGTGTAGCCGCAAAGTAATGAACAGCACATGAAAGCGCTTACAAACATTTCTGCCAAAACGGCAGCAAGCGATTTTTATCTCGCAAAAGTGAAATCAATTAAAGTCTGATGTATGTATCACCTTGTTTCTCCCTGGCGTCATGGCAGAAAACAAGGCCGGGTGAGCTCAAGACCTGAGTGGTGTTTTGCATCTGAGTTGGCGAGGGGGGGTTGAAAAGGTCTGCTGAAGGTCAGTGGCCATGTAGCCTGGAAAATAAGCTAACTGGGGAAAATGTGATAGAAAGATTAAACTTACAATACAATAGCGATTACAATTTAAGGTCAGTAGACGCGAACAAGTAATTGCTAACAGGTTAGCAATTGTGATTAGCGTTAATGCACTAGCGATTACAATTGAAGGTCAGTAGACGCTAACAAGTAATTGCTAAGAGGTTAGCAATTGTGATTAGCCGTAGTGCACTAGCGATTACAATTTAAGGTCAATAGACGCTAACAAGTAATTGCTAACAGGTTAGCAATTGTGATTAGCGTTAATGCACTAGCGATTACAATTTAAGGTCAATAGACGCTAACAAGTAATTGCTAAAAGGTTAGCAATTGTGATTAGAGTTAATGCACTAGCGATTACAATTTAAGGTCAATAGACGCTAACAAGTAATTGCTAACAGGTTAGCAATTGTGATTAGTGTTAGTGCAATAGCGATTACCGTTTAAGGTCAGTAGACGCTAACAAGTAATTGCTAAGAGGTTAGCAATTGTGATTAGCCGTAGTGCACTAGCGATTACAATTTAAGGTCAATAGACGCGAACAGGTAATTGCTAACAGGTTAGCAATTGTGATTAGCATTAATGCACTAGCGAATACAATATAAGGTCAATAGACGCTAACAAGTAATTGTTTCATGCATGCATATACACATACATAAACATATGTACGTTCCACATGTAAAAGTGCGCTGAAAGTCGCTGACATATGCTTCAAAATATTCCATAAGTAAACCTTCGAGTGGAGGCGTTTGTTAGCAACTATGGCGTCGATATCTCCCTGTTCTTCTTTGTCTTCTTTTCGATGAGGAGACGGGTCTCGTTTCGTGCTTGGCTGTCCCCTACTGGCTAAAATTTGAACACCCGAAACTGAGCCACTGTACATTGTAGTGACAGTTCATTTTCTCAGATAAAATAGTCCGCACGCTTTTGGGGAAGTTCTTTCCTTTATTTTGGGAAGCTCAATATTTTAATAGGTTTTTAATGAAAGCCCACAAATCAGCCACGTGATGGTGACCAAGATGGTCTTTGCGTACATATACAGGAGGTGGCTCCAGCATGATCCAAGTGCGGTTACACTTTGGACAGTCTGAATTATTACATTTCTACATGCTCTTTCATTGGAAATGATCCCAAACTTCTGACATCATTAGTTTTTTGGGGTCTTTCTCCCTTGTCATCATTGCATTTTGTGCCTGCACAAAATGTCTGTATAGAAAACGGTGGTGCATACATGATATTATTTTTGACTTATTTTTAAAGTTGACTGACCTGACATGGTCGACTTTTTTCCCCCTCAGCCCTACATATTTGCATGGCAATGTCATTCGGGAGCATTTTGGCTTAGACTCGCCTGTGGAGGAACAAAAGGAAAAGGGTATTTTCCAATTTTTTCTTCCCCCACTCAAGCCTACGTGACCGCAAGACACCGCTAAGAGATCGGAAGCGACAGGCGAGGGGTGGAGCAGCGGGAAAGAATCAAGTCAAAACAGTTAGGCGCTCAACACGCCACCTGTGATCCGATGTGAAACTAAAACCCTCTCCTTCCCAATCGGCTCCTCAAGCTCCTCGGAGGACGCGCGATTGACTCAGCGGTCCCCAGATGCCAGGCTGTTTTATTTCACGCGCTTTCCCGGTGGGCCCAAAGTGATAGAAAAGACGGAATTTGTTTTGATTTGGGCCCCTCGCACAAAGCAATCTCCCGGCGTTATTTAAGTCCCGGCCACCTCTCAGCAGCATCTGATGGCAAAACAACAAATCTCCGCTTGCTCCTCTTTTCAGACCTGCGCGCCTTTTCAATATACACTCTTTTGATCTACCGCCTTCGTTTGGCGCAAAAGCATTTTACTCACTTTGGTATTGTGAAGGTGAAAGCTGTCACGCAATGGAACAAAAACCTCCACCAAGGTTAAGGCACAACAAATTGCCATCTAATACGCCGTTATTTGTTCAAGGTCAAAAAAGTCAAAGAATAATTGAACCCGTGTCACGTTTGAACAAACCAGCCTGGCGAGATTCTGACGTCACTTTGTCACATTTATGCAGGAAGAGATCTAAAGTTTCAGTTCAAATTGAAGTTAAAAAAATTTGGATTATCAAACAATGATTAAAAAAAAATTGTTCATTCATCATTAAGTAGAAATGTTCTGTTTGTTTGGTCGCGTTGCATTTCCGTTTCCTGTTTTACGTTCTCTGTGCGTGATTCGGCTCGTTACTGGACGTAGTGAATGACGACGTGAGCTCATATTTATAGTTTATTATCATTTATGTTGATAACGCACGTTACTGCCTATGTTTAGTAAGCGATGAGTGTTTATTCTGTTTATGTGTTCGTTTGTGTGTTCCATAATGCGTCACACCGCAGATAACGTGTTTACATTCGCAAGCCAGATCGTTCATTTTCCTGACGTCCGCTTGATAAAATGAAAACATTTGGAGAATTTATACTCAGAATTATTTGAAAATACAAATTACGGAAAGTCTAATGAGACATCGCGACTTATGGGATTTGTGCCTCGCGCCATCCCTAATGAATTGCAATACTGAGGAAAAATATCAGTGAAAATGATGTTATTTTTTTGCAAACAGCGCAATAAACAGCAGCTATCTCCTTCATGCATTCGTGCTCGGTAGAGGTAATAATAAGACAAGCGCGCTTCTTTCTATTCCCGCTGCTTGCATATCTAGGTTGGGCTTATCCAAGGATTTGAAGCCAGAGAATATCTAGGAATAGCAAATTGGTGGAAAAAAAAAAAAAAAACCCAAAACCCACAACCGCCCTAAAATAGCAAGCTTCATTATGGCACCCGTCCCTCGCCTGCTGATTATCAATTCTTTGTGGGTACTTGTGAATCACACTTTTTCTGCTATGCATTAGAAAAAAAAAACAACAACAAAAAAGGCCCTCGCGCATTGCTTTATGCAGACAAGGTGTCAGCATGATAACACAGTTTGTTTTCCTGTCTTTTTCAAGCGACTTTGCCAGTCTTTATTGTCAGAAAGTCATTTGCTATCCGCGCGGAAAAGCAACAGCGAGCGAGAGCCAGGTTTGATGCTTCCCTCCCACACACGCAAAAAAAAGTGCCTCCCTGTCACGCAAACACTTTGATCACGTCCCCCCGCGTTGTGGCAAATGGGCGACCCCAACCTATGTCTTTGCCGTTTCATTTTTTTTATTGATTTATTTTTATTTTGCCATTGAATTGAATTGTAGTTCATTACGCAATGCTTAACGATAACGCTTATAATAATGATAATAACAGTAATAGTGCTGACAATGAAAAAAATCTAATACCAAAACATGGAGCCTTTTCAAAAACTAATTGAAGTGAACAAAAACAAATAATCTGAGAATTTATTACCAAAATATATATTCAAGAGATTCATTCATTCATTCAGAGATTTATTGTCATAGCTGTACCATACAATGAATTGATATATATATATATATATATATATATATATATATCAATATTATCATTACAGTATATATATATATATTACAGTATATATATATATATATATATATATATATATATATATAAATTCATTATTCTAACTACAATTATATATATATATATATATATATATATATATATATATATGGTCAAAGCAACAAGAAAAAATCTCACTGTCCTAGTTCCTGGGAGGAGGAGCTGCAGCAGAAAAAGGGGCGGAGCCATTGCCCCTGCTCTAATTACTTTCCACAGTCCTCCCGTGTGTCTTTGATGGATTTTCAAGAGCCAAAAGTGGTGGATCAGCACTTTCCATCCCTTCCTTGCCCCCCCCCCCCCCCCCCCCCTTCTTTGTCAGGACAGGGCTTGTGTTATTAACCTTCCGTCTGCTCATGCAAATACAACACGGGCGTCCTTCCCCTCGCTCGTCGCCGACAGTTGAGCTCTTATTTCCGCTCCGAGTTATCCCGCCGCGCTTGTCAAAAGGTCAAGCAAGAAGTAATTCAAACGGGAGAAAACGAACAGATTGACCGGACCGTTCTTCGATTATAGCCGGATTTCACTTGAGGATACGGCGGAAAACCGAAAAAAGCCCAAAGCGAAGGGATGTGTTTGAAAAGAACAAAATGGAGAACGAGCGGAATTCTTGACGGAGTGCCAGTTGGGTCCACCCAAAAAGTTCAATCACCCGAAAGGAGTCGGACATCTTTACACTGGAGCCTCCCGGCGCGGGCGGCGGCTAAAGTACCCGCTAACATCCTCGTTAGCCTCCCTCCTCCAACGACCGATGATGAGGGCTCATGGCGCCGCACATAAAATCCATATTCATACCCGGCGTAAAAATGACAGCTGCACTTGAAATTGTTACTGTGTCGCCCGTTACAGCGGACACAATGAGATACGCGGTCGGTCGTTAAAGCCCCGCGTCGGCGCACTTATGAGGCTCGGAATGCTACTTATGTCCCGCCTAAATGGACCTGATCATCCTCCGACCAAATGTCACTCCCATCTATCTGGCCACACATGCGCTAATTAATAGATCTGACTACTTCAATATTTAATAGGCGTCCTTTGACGCAAAATTGTCCAAAATTTGGCCTGTGGCTGAGACGGTTTCTGCCGGGTTTTTTTGTTTTAATTAACCCTTGTGGCATTATGTCACAAATTACTTTGATTTTTGTTACAAAATCATAAAAGAATCAAGTGAAAAAAAACACTGGGGAGCAGAAATTTCCAGCAAATAATTGAAACATAAAATTTCAAAATGCAACGATTCTGACGTCTCGTTGTGGTTGCAGCTGGTCGTGCGGGATTTTGTGTACACAAATAATCGTTCTCTAAATTTTGGACCATATAAGATTATTATAATTATACTATTTTATTAGTATAATTTTATAATTTTTTAGAAAATTTTTTAGTATAATTTTATAATTTTATTTTATTACTATTTTATACTATTTTATTAATTCTTAGACCATTATAATTACAACTTTTGGGATGCATTTTATTAGGATTTATTTCATTGATTTTCCTGCGAGTTTTGCCACATCCTGTTCAGCGGCGGTCAAACTATGTCAGCAAACGGAAAATTCTTTGACTTGTGTTTCACCTCGAGACAGTAGGTGGCGGTAGAGAGTAGTTGATGATTTTTCAATTTTTTTTGTGGGTGTATATGAATGTAATATATATATATATATATATATATATATATATATATATATATATATATATATATATATATATATATATATATATATATGGAGAGAATTGATGCCACTGAACAATTTCAGAGGTTGAAGGCAAAAAATATTCAGAAAAAACGTCAATTATTACGCTTTTAAAAGCATTTACAAAATTAGGAAAAAAATATGCAGTGTTTATCGTTGCAAAGTGCATGCAGAAAGGTTAGCAGGTTTTGAATTGAAACGTTGATAGTTGCAGTACACTGCCATGGCCAGCAGAGGTGCTGCTCAGTCCAAAAAGACAATCATGACTTTTAGCTGAACCGCAAGCATTTTTCTGTTCATTCCTAACATGGGCAATTTTAGGCTTAGAAATGGACTGACTTTAAAAAAAAAAAAAAAAAAAGGTATTTGAAGGACATAAAAGCAATGTTTTATAACAGGGGTGCATATCTCTGTCAGACGTGTTAAGGCAGGCTTTACAAACCTCTGTTTCCCTGTGGCTAAAACAGCGTTGCTATGGTTTCAGCCTTGACTTTTTCAAACATGCCAGTAAATCGCAGCAGAGTGCTTTAGCTCACGATTAGCCCGCATGTCTTGTTTGGAGTGAGGATCCATCACTAACAGAGTGAATGTTTCTTTTTTTTGTTGTTTTCTCCCGTACATTAAATGCCGTGTGTCAGAAGTGCTGCTTGAACGGGAAGAATTTGACAAGCCGTCGGCATATACGCTGCAACACACAATGTAGTCAGACTCACACCGTGGATTACCCGTGGCCCCGGGGGAAGGAATAAAAAGAGGAATACATCCAAGCGAGCGTTCCTTTTGGTCCCATCGCAGCCAAAGGTAGAGCACATCCACTCCGCGATATCATCTGGCCCGCTTCTCGTCGCCGGCTTTCCATTTGAACAGCCCGAGTGAGGTGTTGTCAGGCCTTCTCCCGACGGGCGATTTGACGAGTTGTCATAGGAACGCTGGCGGGCTGCCAGTGAGAAAGAAAAAAAAACGGGGGAAAAATTGAAACTGTTATTGTTTTGTTGAACCGGGAATGTGTTGAGCAAATAATGTTGTACCGGAGACAAAAGCCAATGCGAATTGGATGGACAATAAATGACAAAGGCATGTCATGTTTTTCATAATTTAGCAAAGGGTTGCTTCATGTTCCAATTAATTTGCTCTTAATTCGGTGAGAAAATTGCCTAATAACTAATAACTGCTAACTAATACTACCTGGATTGTTTTTCACATCGATGATGTATCGCCTGTGACATGTTTTTAGCCAAGCATCACCTAACCAGCACAGAGCCTTTTTCAATTTAAAAATAAATAAATAAATAAATAAAATCCAGAGAGCTGTGGATTCTGTGTTGGATCTGTGAAACTTTGGTACTATATTTGTAGTGATACATACGTCTATGCCTATTTTATTCAGCAACTCCAAATAATTGATCATGTAACATCAGCTGTTTTATTTCTGGCTCGTCAGCCAGCCAGAAAATTATGCTTCTAATGACAATGTGTATTCGTAAAAATCGAAACAAAAAATTATGGCATATCATATTTTGCAAGAGGAATCACTTTAACACAATTTTGCAATGTTTAATGTCCCAGTTACTTTGCTCTTAATTTGAAAAAGAACGTGTCACGTTCCTGTCACAGCACTGAGAATTGTTAGCTGCAGAACTGATAACACAATTTTGCAACGTTTCATGTTCCAGTTACTTTGCTCTTAATTTGAAAAAGAACATGTAAAATTCCTGTCGCAGCACTCTATTTTAAGTTCTATATATAAACTAATAATATATGTAATAATATATGTAAACTTCTGAGCACAACTGTACACTGTGTTACACATTCATGCATATGGTTGCTACTCTTTGTCTGAAGTGTTCCTTCCATTCTCCAGCATAGCAATACTAATATACCAAAAGTTTTCTCACTTTTTCTTTCCCCTGAAAAACACGCTGCCTGTTGTAAGTCACCTTCCCATTTTCCACTTCGCGTCGTTGTCCATTCGCTTCACGTCGTATTTGGATCAGGTGGTGCATCTTATTTCCACAAGGAATGCCAAATTCTTATCTGTTCGTCATTACCAAGAAAAAAAAAAAAAAAGTTGCTTGGCCCCAGCCTATTATTTCCAATTTCTGCAGGAGAAAGTTAATCTAATGAGCATTATCGGCAGCTAATGGGAATTATAATTAGTCAGATGCAGCAGATTATCTGCACGTAATTAGCTGTGTCTGTCAGCTCCAATTAGCATGACAGAAATTAGGAGACTTTGGAGTTTGTTGCGGCGCTGACGACGACGATGAGAGAGGCGAGAAGGGCAAGGCGATGGAGCGATGGAGTTCTGGAATGAGGGAACGGTCATATCCATTTTGTGGCATTACTTTCCTATCTAGCTGAGGATGAATACTAGCATCTTTAACCCGCTTTACAACAACCCTAAAATGTGCGCTGATTGATTTTGCCACTTTAAAAGACTTAAAAGCTGCCATCGCCATTTAATGAACAGTGGCAAATTGCTCTTTGGGGTGAAATTGACCGTAGTCCATTGACCAGGACATGAGAGGCCCATCTGGAGATCTATGAAAATTCCTGCTGGGCTGCTATTGGTATGTGAGGACGCTTTAGCTTTTGACCCTTGATGCTCTGTCATAATAGATTTTTAGGTACTGTATTTTTATTAAAACGGGATTTGCAATTTATTACATTGCAAATTTTAAGCAAAACTGAGAAAAAAAGCCAAAGATCTGTGGCGATATTTGTTTGACATATTTTGCTTTTGCAAATATATGGTATATACACAGCATAAACACGATTGTTTACTCAAGATGTGTCTTCAAAAACAATTGGATTAATTACAACTGGTTTCCTATGTTTTTAAACAGATTTTTTTTTATCTGTCACCTAATTGAATATTTCTCAGCGTTTTGTGCTCCAGTTTAGCTTATTACATCAATGTGAAGCACCCAGCTTTAAAAAGAGCTCAATTAGATCAAGTAATTGCAAATCCTATTTAATTCTAAATCTCTTCATAGCGCCGATAAGAATAGCTCATCGACGTTGCCCTCATAGAACCATCCTAAACTATTCATGGGGATCTGTCAGTCAATACTGAGTATTTGTAAATGCGGAATGTATGATACAGCTCAGAATGCGCCAGTAATGCACTGTCCCATTTCACCTGAAAGCAAATTGAAGCATCAATTAACTGTCCGTCCTTGCCACGATGCGTTCAGGGTGCACGGAAAAGCACACACTGCTATTGTTTTTCAATCAGATTGCTCTGGCCATGCCAAGCTCTCCTGTGGAGCAACAGTGACACACAGGCGGCAGAATAGCTTCTGATGGTGCCACCCCTGTGTTAGATTTGCATGGATTATCTGTGTTTATTTGAGCAGGCCGCGTGTGTCTGTCAAGCATGCAAGGTAAACAGTCGCAGTCAACCGGCTGGGGAAGCCACCGTACGCCACCCCCCCTCCCTACGCTTGGGCGCGCTGGCACACGCCTAAATCCAGGGGAAGTACCGGAGACGATATATATTCCGACAGTGACAGTCAATTTGGGAGGAGCTTAAGCTTCTCTTTGCTTGCCATTATTGATCGGGCTTAGCTCATATTTAGCAGACAGATGCTCAACACTCTAATGTGTCCAGGAGGCATTCATCAAAACGGCTTCATACACAAGTGCGCCCCGAAGGACCGGGAGCAGGCAGATTTAATGCCACAGATGCAAATTTAGCCCGTCGCAGCCATCAATTGATGATGCCCGTTTTAATGTTGCGAAACCTTGCCAACAATAACAAGTTCTTCCCAGCTCTTCTCTTGGAGAAGGTTAAAAAAAACATTTCCTGATATAGGGTTTGCATCAATTAATCCACCACTAATCAGTCATCAATAATGATTCTTGATAAGCAATCGAGACCTAAAATCGGGACCCCGCGTTACGAGATGAATCCGTTCCGCGGTCGGGCTCGTAAGGCGAATTCACCGTATGGCGGGCAATCCAAACCCATGTTAAATAGCTAATGTGTTTAGAACCCCAGGTAAAAGCATCAAAATTGTACATAGGTATTAAAAATTGGGACCAAAATAGGATAGTAAGTGCTACGTATATATAGCATACATGTATACAATCAGAAAACATTATAAATAAAACATATTGAAAGGATTTATTTACCTTTGAGTGGCGCTTGTTATGCCCATATTCCCTAGTAAGGGTAGCCTAGGCTAGGCTAGCTTCGTATTTCTTGATTCTCTCCAGCTTCCTTTCCATATAAATCATCTTCTTACTTCTCTCTTTCACATCACTACCAATCTTGGGACCCATGGCTAACCCATTCAACTCACTCCGCCATCTTGAAACGAGTGATTCAGACCAATAACAGACCAGCATCTCTGTGAGTTGACGCCAACCAATAGCAGACCAGCATTGTAGTGACTCGTTGCATGAAGGCAGTTAGGCAACAGAAAATAAGTGCAATTACCTAAAAACACCAGCGAATGGAGGCATAAACACAAATACAGCCAACCTTCTAGGGTCATGACAGTTGTTTTTGTCGCAAAGCCGGGAAAATACCGTAAAGAGGGGATGAAAAAACTCAGTATTCCACGTCGCAACATGAAAATAAAGTAAAGCCAGGGACGCTGTAATGTGGGGGTCCACTACATATATATATATAGTATAGTGTTTGGCTAGAGGAGAGTGTAAAAATGGTCAAAACATTGAGATTCATCAATATGTTCGAACATATTTGTGTAATCGTCATATAGGCCACATGGAGCGAATCAACGTATCCAACAGACCACTCAGTCAGCGGGAGCGCGGTGAACCCATGCACGCATGCGGTATTTTAGCACAGCATTTTTGCGTCCCAGCCTGCCCAAGGCAAGTTGCCATCCCCGCAGAGTCCCGCTATGTCAGTCCGCTCGCTGTCGTCCCCGTCCTCCCATGTTGACGTCTGGCCGCTCTGACAGGCACACTGAAACTGACAGCGTGATTTGTACTCCAGCGTAAACAAGCCCGGCTACATCAATTCCCACCGGACGGGAGCCTCGTAAAACGTCTCGGGATTCCACTGTTGCGCTTTACATACTGTATTCATTTATTTCATGTTTTGAGGGTTGAGCCGCCAAGCAGCTCGCAGCAGGTGGCATGGCGAGAAGTTCAACAGCTCGCTCCAAGAAAAATGCTTTTATTGAGATGTCACTTTAGTCTTCGAGCGCTGGACTGATTTTTTTTTTTTTTTTGAACTAACACTTCTAAATGCGCCTTGAAAGTCTTGATTGCTTGGGTGTCCAAACATTTTGCAAAGAGGGCCAGATTTGGGCATAAAAATGGGGACCGGCCGTTTCGTGGTTGAATTTTGCCTGAGAAACCACACGCTCCAAGTCTCCTACATGTATTTGTGGCATGTGCAAGTTTTTTTTCCAGGCTTATATTATGACCCTCGTTGGGGACATGGCCCCATTTTTCCCTCCTCCTTCCCTATTCCACGTGTTCATTCCACGTGTTTTTCTTTTCTCATCTAAGATCTCGGGGAACTTCGTAGCGAGTACTGACGGGACTTTCTGTTTGGTGGTCTTTGTATATTTCTTAGATTGTTGGCGCCTGTCACATGACCGTTAAGGACCTAAAAGACTTCCACAGAGGGATTTACGATAGCCTGGTAGCACCTCCATGCGCGTTATAAAGGCAAAGGGACACTTCTTAATTCCTAACACTTGGCAGTGCTGCTGCCCTCTTGTGGCGTTTATGGGAGGTTGCATTTAGCATGTATTTTATACGTTGGTCAACACGGCTATGGGCGGGTTAGTATTTACTTGACAAAGGCTGCGGGCCGTGAAAAATTCGACCATGGGTCACATTAAGCCCTCAGGCTGCTCTATACAATTTATGTGTAGATTGAATTACATATCCTGCTTAAAAATCTGTAACCAACAGCTAAATCCCTTTTTGTTGGCTTCATCATTATTAACGTCGAATAAACATCAACAATTAGTGGTGAAAGCTTGCGATAATCCCTCCCCGATTGGATTCAGCGGATACTTTTTGTCAGCGTTGTAATTACAGTTTTTGCGAGCGCCATCTTTGATGCAGCTTTTCACGGACCGATGGTTGTCCAGCCGCCGGGGCGGCTCGGGATTGCGATCGATGGGTGCCCGCCAGGGTGGGCACGGCTGGAGCTGGAGTGTGTGTCTTGTGGGCCCAACGTGTGGATTAAGGGAGGCCTGAACTTGAAACGAGAAAGGACAGAAGAGTCAATAACACACTGATTAATGATAATGGCATGCAAGCCAGGGGGCTAATCTGTCTAAGCTCTTTTTTTTTTTTTAAATCTAAGAAGCACTTGGCTGAAAACATCGAGGACAGGAAAGAAAGGCAAGCATATATATATATATATATATATATATATATATATATATATATATATATATATATATATATATATATATATATATATATATGAATATATCTATATGAATATATCTATATGAATATGTATATAATATATATATGTATATATATATATATATATATATATATGAATATAATATATATATATGAATATATATATATATATATATATATATATATATATATATATATATATATATATATATATATATATATATATATATATATATGCATACATGTTGAACTTCACATTTATTTTGGCTCATGTACGGTGAATCATGTAGTATCTGTTGAATAATAAATCAACAACAATGTTAAAGTCAGTAAACTAACATAAACACTTACCGAACTTTAATCTAGGAATTTACTGTATTTTTAGCCGACATTAGCGGGTTAGCAACAACTACTAACTATAAAGTGCAACCTCTACACAAACGAACACATAAACAGAATAAACACTCATCGCTTACTAAACATAGGCAGTAGCGGGCGTTATCAACATAAATGATAATAAACTATAAATATGAGTTTACGTTGTCATTCACTACGTCACCGTAACCAGCCGAATGACGCACAGAGAACGTAAATCAGGAAACGGAAATGCAACGCGACCCGACAAATTAAAAGCATGCATTTCAAAATAAGATAAAAAAACGTCACGAACTCTAACGCTTGAAGAATTCTTAACATAGTTATTATTTAATATTACTTCGTTTTTTGATTAATACAGTACAGTATAATGTACTTTTTTGATTTTATAATTTTTTGTACATTTTTGCACATTTTTTAAATGATTTTTTATTTTGAAATATTTTTTCTTTTTCCTGGAAAAAAAAACGCAAAGTACTGAGACCGCATATCTGAGACCGTGAAGTAGGAGGGATCACTGTATATATATATATATATATATATATATATATATATATATATATATATATATATATATATATATATATATATATATATATAGTAATTGTAGATTGTCAAATAGCACAAGCGTGGGTTCATTTATGCAGTTTTTCCTGTCTCCATACTTATGAAGGGGCGGCGGGACTGTTGACGGTCTAATGATGAATTGGATTTTGTTCCAAGTGTTTTTGTCGTCCCTCTTTGGGATTGCTCCTCCTCACTCAGGCTTCGTGCGTTTCAATTACATACAATAGGCATGATAAAGAGCTTTATTGATTGGGGTTCGTCAGCAATGCTGGCAATTGTGGAATCAAATCAGCTTTCATCCAGGCATAAGACATTTGGCTTTTGTTTCATATTAATAAATCAACAGGCTCTGTTTCAGAAATGGAAGTCACATTGTTGATTTATTACAACTACAATTTTCCTGCTTTTAAGGTCTGATCTGTTGCATTTATATCAAAGGTCGAAACAAAATATTTCGCATCGATATTTGCTGCGTAGACTTTGGACTTTGCGCCTCATGTACTCACAAATCCTAGAATCAAAGGACCCCCATTGGTCCCAAATTGTTTTTGAGCCACACCATCTGTGTGCCAGATTTTGTTAATCGGCGATCCGCACGGAATAGCGGCCTTGGTTCAGTCCGCCGTTGGAGGACTAGGAGTGGTCATGTCAAGTGCTGCACTAATAAAACCCAACACGCCACCAACACTTCATCATGATAATAAAATGACAAATTTGTAACTTAAATGATGAAATTACGGTACTTTGGAAATGATTTGCCAATCATCTTACTTGCGATATTCTCCCAAGTTTTCTTTACCATAGTAGCTATTTTTGAGAGCAGAGTGCCAATTCTCCCCCCACCTGCCGACATCCATGGCACCTTCAAGCACATGTGCAAGGGCTGAAGGAGACAAAGCCATCTTGTCCTTTTCATAATGTGTCAAAGACCGCTGAAAAAAATACCACGCAGCCTCGTTGTTGATAACAAAGAAGCAATTAAGCGGCGCTTGACGAATGTGAAATTTTGTGATGCTCTGTGCAAACACTCTAAAACAGATGCATACTATATTGAATTAGATGTACAGTGGACCCCCGGGTTACAGCCTCCCTGGCTTAGGTTTTTTTCATGTTGCGATGTGGAATAGTTTTCGTCCCCTCTTTAAGGTATTTTCCCCACTTTGCAACAAAAACAACTCTCATGACCCTAGAAGGTTGGCTGTATTTGTGTTGTTTTGTCTCCATCTGCAGGCGTTTTTAGGTAATTGCATTTACTTTCTCTTGCCGTCAATGCCTCCATGCAACGCGTCACTACAATGCTGGTCTGCTATTGGTCGGCGTAACACGGGGGCCCACTGTATATATCACTTTAAGCCCTGTAAATGACATATTACTTATTTCATATTCGAATTAATGTTATTGAAACACAGTTACGCAGTTTTAAGTCAACCCCGCCTAATAAATTAGGAAAAAAAAACTGGACTGGAAATACAGTAATGTAAAATCGAGCCTTGTATGTGAGTCGAAAAAAATCGTTGTGACTTTTTGATTTTCATCTAAGAAAATGTCAGCAATCAATGACTTTTCCCGGGTTTCTTGATGTTCTACTGCCCGTCTCTTGGCCCCGCTCGATTGGCCCAATACTTTCTTCACTTCCCTCACACACCATAGGCATCTAGCCGACCCATCTCGCATAGATCGATGAGGCCTCGGGCTTGCGGGGCGGGGGTGGGACGGTCACGACGCTAGCAGGCCGGACAGGTAGGCTGACAGACGTACAATCGGCGGGCTAATCGATGGCAACTTTTGCCCGGCTCAGATAAGAAGTCTGCTCGGGCTGCTTCACGGCCTTACCTGACGCGGTCCTTCCTTCGCTCCGCGAGTTTTCAAACGGCATCATGTAGCGTCAGCTGATAAACGCTTAATGTTTATCTGCGCAAGCATCCGTCGGACTTGACACCGTTTTGTTTGCGGGACTAAAAACTAATGGCGCAAACTATCGATTGACCGGTGTGAAAACAATGGCGCCGACTGCGTGTTTGCTCTTGTCTTTCAATGAACCACTTTCAAACGCATGTTTGCTCACGCAGGGAAGATTTCCAGTCCAGACCAAGAATAAATCAGAGGGGAAAGCCCTGCGGTGCCCTCATTAGGGCAGGCTATTGAACCTCAATAGACACCCGGGACGTGCAACGGGACTCGTTGCCTTCGGGCTCGCTATAAAGCTCCAAGTCAAGCCGTAAAGCTAAAGTTCAGCTTGCTTAAGGTAAAAGTCAAGTGCTTTAGGATACGTTTATTCCAAGTCTTCGGAATTCTCATCTTGTAGCAGGAGCTTTACTTGCGATTTGATGTTTGGACCCCTTTACTGTCTAATAGCTTGAAAATACTGTAGATTCCTGAGAATAACCTTTTAAATTCAGAGGTCGTTTTTTTTCCCCTTCTGTATTTGTGCCTCAACAGAGATTCAAAACATATTTAAAAAAAAAGTGTAGATGTATGATGTTCAGATTAAATCTATGCTACTTTCCCATTTCTATGATTAAGGTCTTTCAAAGTGTTTTTCAACATTTCCTTGAACATAATCTATGTGCACCCACTAGTCTAAGTACAGCATTGTGTTTTGACTTGCGTTTGTAGAATATGAATTAAGCAACAGAATCCTCAGTTGTCCTATAAATCAGTATTTTTTTTTTTTGTAATCCTAGGTACTGCTTAGGTACAGCTAAATATCTAAATGTGGGAAAAATGTTTCGCTATTACTCTAGTCCAATTTAGTTTGGTTTTTTTTCCATTTATTTTGTGGCAAATAAATTACAGTGTTTCCTCTCTAATTCGCATTTTGGTTGTTGTGGATTTAGGCTGTATTTATTTGTTACGTAGTTTGTTGCAGTTTTTGCTCAGGTTGTTGTGTTTTCTTGCAAAAAAAGACAAGCTTGATATCTAATGTGTAGTTTGCATTCTGAAAGTTACATTTATCATATGTAACTTTTCTCGCACTTTTGAATTCTAAGGCTATTCCATTGTGTCTTGTTTGCGTTTTTTTATTTCTAGCCAGAGGGGGAAATCTCCTAGTAAACAAAATGAGGCAGAAGATGCTGTTGAAGTATTGATTTTGGTTTGAAATCGCCACTAGGGGGCACCCTCCAAGTGAACGCAGGCAGGTATTTACTGTTGTGTTGGTGCAGTATTTTAACAATCCGAGATTCAATCCATTGTGTCTTGTTTGCGTTTTTTTTTTATTTCTAGCCAGCGGGGGAAATCTCCTGGTAAACAACACGAGACAGAAGATGCTGTTGAAGTATTGATTTTTGTTTGAACTCGCCACTAGGGGGCATTCTCCAAGTGAACGCAGTCAGGTATTTGCTGTTGTGTTGGTGCAGTATTTTAACAATCCGAGTTTGTCGGTGTTAAATTGAAAATACTTTGGCTTATTTCAATGCGCGGGTATTTCTAATCTGTGTTGGTGATGCTTTCATTTTGAAACCGCTTCAGTGTGCGTTGAAGGCATGATGTTCCTCTAACCAGGCAATTTGAGAAGACAGTTTTAAAAAACAAAAAACGTTCAGAAATTAGTAATAAAGACATGAAACCCTTTTTTGCGGTAATTGAACAATTGCAGGGGGCTCGGAGCGTATCGCCTGCAAAAAGTGGGGAAAAAAAAAAAGGTTGATCCATTTTCTGGCATCATCCAGAGGCAAAACAAACATCAAATGATCTCATTAGAGATTTCCCGTGCAGCTTTTGGAGGCAGGCATACGTGTCCTACTCCTCCTTCACCGCGTGCTGAAATCTTGACAGAACGTGGACAGAATTGGAGAGCTGATCGATGCCGAGTTAATTGGAAAATGGGGGCAGGATATGTGACTACGTATGTGGGCGCTCACTTTCTTTAGTCCAAGCCTTCTCTAATAGGCTCGACTCAATGAACATCGTAAGTGCGGCTCGCGTGATTACAAGGGGGCGCCTTCACCCTTTTATTGGATTCGGTTCAGGAACACTCGTATGGCTAGGAAATACAGCAGTCAAGGAGATTGTATGACAATATTATTTCTTTGTCTATTGTTGAGTCAATCCCGCTCAAGGAACAGTGCGTGTTATTGACTGACCAAACAAAACCCAGCAAACATTGCTTGCACAAGTGCTAACAGCAAAAAAAAAAAAAAAAAAAGTAATTACACAGAAGAGGAGTCTAAAGCCAAAGTGCCATGATGGAGTTTCAATTTTTAGCGTACAGTACATTTCACCAGCGCTCGCAGTCGGTGTTAAGTTACTTCAATTAGAAAGAACAAGAAGGGCTGCAGGACACTTCAAACAGTACTGGGACTACAAATAATGACTACACAATTGCTAAATTGACTCTTTGAAGAAAATAGAAGCAGGCATCACAGGATGTGTGTACTCCAAATAACTGCAATTTGCGAAAGCGACACGCTGCTTCCGATCTGAAAATACCAACAGTTTATTTCAGGAGCGCGGGACCTAAAAATGGCCCAGCGCTATGCTTTCGCTCCTTTTTGCAGTGTTGAAAATGCTGAAAATAAAGGAGGGTTATTCCCATTGTCGCTTTACCAGAAAAAAGTTTAAGGGACTCCCCCTCATCATTTCTTACAGCGGGGAATAAGTTGAAATCAAAACTGTTACATTTTTACACTGATTAAAACTGAAATTGTCAACTTCCCCCCCCCCCCCCCCCCCCCACAGCTTACCATGTTAGCAAACTTGAGACAATACGGTGAGAGGCGTGTGCAGCTCCCAATCGGTCGTTACTGCGTTCCCTCGCTATAGAAAACGCTGACGTGATAGAGAAAAGCTGAGATCTGTTTGGGATTCCTGCCCTCGTAAATCCTGTAGTTCGACGTCAAAAGGAGACCCACTAGCTTCGATATGTCACCTCCCGGTTTTCCCGTTAGTCGTGCAGCGTTTGGATCAGGAGGAAGCAAACACTTGGGAATCGATGAGTAGCCCGACGGAAAGAAAAAGAAAAAGTCTCTCGTCCAATTTCATACTCAGGGGATCACTCCATGCCACCAGAATACGATGAACTGTCAGACATGAGTGACAGTGATGGCCACTGTGGGGCGAAGAGCCGCTTTTTTTTCCCCCCCACCCTTCTCAATTCCCAAGGCCTGGCCTCTCCATCGCTGTGACAAGATGAGATGTTGTTTAAGCCGCACCGAGACCATCATTGTCTCAGTGAATGAACAGCGACTTCAAGATGGCCTTGTCTCTTTTATTCAGATTGCTGGAGAGCCTTTTCTAACTTACACACAATCAGTACTTAGCTTTGATTTACTGTATATAATAACTTGTGTTGTGAAAATGTTAAATACGTCAGATTCATTCATATTCGAAAGGAATTCATCTTTTTTTAATCCCTCAGAAAATAGTCCGTTTTTTCAAAAACGTTTAGATTGACCATGTTGTTGTGGCAGTTCAAAAGATCCATTTACAGGTACAACAACGAAAAAGTGGTCTTCTGCAGTATTTGAGTCTCCAGTGCTGCCTGCAAACTTTAGAATGTTGCTGCTTTCCTTTTTCATTGAGCAAATAATTCGAAAATCACCTTAATATAAAATATCACTCAAATGTGAGGGGTTTTCGCCTCAAGTTTGGCAAACAGCTTAGAATCTTTTCTGCTATCGTTAGTTGTGGCTGCAAACGCGGCTAGGTGCTTCGCTTTGATGCGATAACCTAAACTTGAGAATGTTGCTGCTTTCCTTTTTCATTGAGCAAATAATTCGAAAATAACCTTAATATAAAATATCACTCAAATGTGAGGTGTTCTCGCCTCAAGTTTGGCAAACAGCTTGGTGCTTCGCTTTGATGTGATAACCTAAACTTGAGCTGCGTCTGTGCTTACCAAGAATGCAAATCATAATGTTTAGCAAAAGCGTCGTTCTTAAAGCTAAATGTACCATTCATCGGGGTCACATGCTCTTCCATTTTCACGTCTTCTTTCAGCCCTCAAATGCACAACAGGCACCCATAATTTAAACACAGTGACAGCCAGTATCCACTACAGGGTATGATTGACTTTTGTTTTCTAACCCCCGACCCCTCAGAAGCAGATTTAATGAGCATAAAATTACAAATTAAAATTGAGATTAATGCCATTAACCAACATAACACTTTAACTATGACTGTAAATAATCAATCTGTTATTTTAACACTCCCAATTAGAATCATCTCAAAAATGCTTGTTGGAAAAATCTGGCACTTGCGGGCTCCCAGCATGCCTCCAATGTGCTGTTAGGCTAAATTGTGCAAATACAAATGACAGAATATGTTGTGTTAAGCATTAAAAATATGCACAGGGACCCGGAACCTTCGTTTCACACCTGGTCAAGAGCTATGTAAAGGTCCGTCGTAAATCACTGGATCCGGTCCCCCAATTCTGCCATCGCTATGGGGGTTCAAACACTCAGGGGATCAAGACTGATAAAATGAACTCAGCGCAAGATCATAAATCCAGTCTGCTGACGATGCAGAAGGGAACCAGTGGCTTTCCTCCCTCCATGTACTCGCTTAAAACATTTTCAACTCGTCGCAGATGCTTTCTTATTTGTTATACTTGCTTTGTTATTACTCCAAATGTCTTTAACGCCAAAATCCCTGAAGTAACGGGATTCGGCCAAACACTTTCTTCATCAGCTTGTTAGCGGTCCGATTAGACAGGTTCCTTTCATAAATGATGTTTTCGTGATAACTTTTGTTCCATCAGCCTAAATTTCGCCGAACTTCACCTGAAGATCGTTTCAAGCGTACACCTTGGGAAAGTTTACAATATTTCCCGTCAGTTACAAGTGGTTTAAGCTCTCTTTTAGCTTTATATAATCGCGCCAGCAGAACCTTATCAAACAGGCACCCGCATAAAAGCGGCCTCCTTTTCCCTTTCGTTGACTATCTGCGCCTTACCGCCACCATTTATTTCACCGGGTGGACAAGCCAATCTCGTTTTGTGCAGCTGTTGCCTTCCTGGCTTACTTGTATCTCCAACTTCATCAAGCTCCTGATGAAACCCATACTGGCCCTTCTCCAGATAAGCTAAGGCGGCCAACCAGATATATCCATCATTCCCCTACTTAACACACACACACACACACACACACACCTGCGTATGTGTGCCTGCATTCATATCCTGCGGGGGTAATGCTACATACTGTCTGTCCTGAACGGAATTTAGTCAGCTTTTTTTGTCGGCGGCGAGGAGAGGAATGTCACGTCTTAAGCAGGAACTCTTATGACATTTTTAAACCATTATGAATGAATACTCAAGCAAAAATACATTTCTTGTAACACGTGACCCTGAGACCGAGGTAGAGAACTCCGGTTCCTCAAGGGCCATATCGCTCGCCTTTTACACCTGCTTCAAATAATCAGCTCATCAGCGAACCCCGCGGAAGCCCGATAACGATCCTGATCATGTCAATCATGTCGAAAGTGAGACACATACAAAACTGGCGAGATACGGCTCTCGAGGAATCGGCGTTCCCTACCCCTGCAACCGCAAATATTACCGCAAATTTTGGACAAGCAGATAGATGGGATATATAAGTCGCAGCAGCAAAAATTGTGCAATTTTTTTGTCACGGCCAAACTGCACCGGACTATAAGCCGCAGGTCGTAACAGCAGATATTTACACTGAAAAATGGTATTTTTACATTTTTATTTATATATTTTTTATTTATTTTTTTTCCCTCAAAGCTTTTTTTTCATATATACTTCCTGCTTTAACACCCTTTTATCAATAGACTGAACATGCCGGCATTTCTTGCACCAACATATATTCAATATAACACCTACAGAATACTGGAGAGTAAAACAACAGTTCCAAATCAAAACTTAATCCTTCAATAGAGTCTTCTTCTGTCTGCCTTTGTTTAACTTATTGATTATTTTACAGAACATATTTGTAATACTCTATTTTTAAATCTCTTCATGAACACAGCCATTGATTTAATTTTTTTCTGAGTTCTGTTTTATAGCTCCATTCATTGACACCTTGAACATGTAAACACATATGCTTTATGTGTGAATTGCCCCCTAGTGGATTGAAAAAAAAAAAACCCTGCAGATAAGTCACACTCGACTGTAAGCGGCAGGTCTCAAATCATGAGAAAAAAGTTGAGGCTTATAGTACAGAATTTACACTGATCAAAAAAAATTACACATTTTTTTCACCCAAAATAATCAATATAAAGTGTCAGACTTGGTCTGAAAAAAATAATAATAAATATTTGACCACAGAAAATGTATATATATATATATATATATATATATATATATATATATATATATATGTATATATATGTATATGTATATATATGTATATATATATATATGTATATATATGTATATATATATATGTGTAAATATATATATATGTATATATATATATATATATATATATATATATATATATATGTGTAAATATATATATATATTAACTGTATGTAGCCATCCAAAGCAAGGGCCCGGTTTCAGCTTGGTACTTCTTCACCTCCTGCATCGCGTAAGACTTGTAAAGTGTTTTTGTTTGTGGGCCAAGAGAGAGCGGACTCCCTTCCCAGGTCCACTTCGTTTGAGCGTGAGCTTCCGCCCGGGAATACAGTGGGCCCCCGGGTTACGAACTTAATCCGTATCTCGAAATGCTCGTATAGCGGGCAATCCAAACCCATGTTAATTCGTGAATGCGTGCAACGCGCGCCGAAGCCTTGGGTAAAAACGACACACTGTATACAAATATTAAAATTGAGTGACATAATCTGCTGTACACTTGAATTATATAATAATACAGTGGTTAAATAGCTTTTACCTTTGAAACGACGAGACTTGAGCTGGGTGCAAGCAGAGGGGGGCAGAGTTCAACGCTCTAAGTTAACACGGCGATAGATTTGCTATTGGTCTTACAGTGTTACAGTAACTCTTTCAGTCAGGGTGCAAATCACGCATATACTAAAACATCATCCTCTTATTTCTTTCTTTACCGCTGCTAGTAATTTTAGAAGCTATGTCTAACAGATAAAGTTTGCAAAGTCTTCACAACATTCCGTTTTTCACTAATTTTCTCTCCTTCCTTCCATCCTGTCCCATCAAGCTAGATAAAGGCGTTCGGCCAATAGCATATCGGCATTTCTGTGATTGACGTGTGACGCCGGCCAATAGCATCTCCGCGAGTGAGACCGGGTGACCTTAATCGACCAATAGCATATTCGCATCTCCGTGACTGACTGATAATTATTCGCACTTTTTTTTTAAACGGTTGGAATGTATTGACAATTAATTTAAAAAAAAAACACACATTTAAACCAATGACAATTCTTTGTCCTGCAATCGGCACATTTAATTTCATGTCAGCCTTTTTTCCCTTTAGCTGTACAAACACTACACTTAAATGGTAATATATTTAGACACCGTGAGTGAGACAGTCAGTGTGACGTTGTAAGACCAATAGCGTTCACGTTATTGCCACAAGTATCTGCTGATGATTAATGATGTCGCTACTGTTGATTTTATTGACGCGATTTAACTAGAACATTTCTACATACTCAATGGCCGGCATGTCGAATTGCTCGTAAGTCGAGAGGTATGTTCGTAAGCGGAGGACAAAAATCTCCCTGATCCACGCTCGTAAGGCGAATTGTTCGTAAATCAGGGTGCTCGTAAGCCGGGGGCCGACTGTATTCTCTCATGTGGCGAAGGATCAAAGGTTGCTAGGCGTTCATAATGGACTTGCTTTGGCAAGTGCTTGCGCCTAGAAGATAAAGTATGATTGGTGGTCTTGACAGTGCTCCTGCAGTGTCCAAAGTGCTGCAGAAATACGGACCTAAAGATAAATTGCACTCAGGATAATGCCTTGGCTCCTGTTGAGCATTGTTCCATTGGTTTGTTCGTACGTCATCCAGATATTAAATACGGCCCAAAGCATTCCGATGATGTATTCTCCTCCGTGTCTTTTGGTCGCAGTGTACACAAGGTCATTTAGTTACTGATCAATAGCTTGTATCGAGCCCGCGCCGCCCGCCCCGTTCCCGAACCGGCCGTTAAATCGATGCGAACAAATGAAATTAAGCTCCTGGGTGGCTTCCGAGGGGCAAATGATCTTCCCGTGATTAATAACGCACTGTAAAGGCGTCGACGTTCGCTCGGCGCATCGCGCGCACGCGTGAGGATTTCCTTGCCTTGTTTCCTCGAGGTAATACCCCGGGGAAGGAAGCTCCGCTAATGGTGTTTATCTGCGGGAGCGCCATTTGCCGTAACAGCCAGAAGAACAAATGGTTTTGTTTACAGAGCTGCTGGTATATTGCTTTTGGATTCCTGTCATTTTAGTCAAGCAAAAAGTGTTTATCATCACTCTCATTTGTGAGTTAAATCAGTGTTAGGTGGCTCGTGCTAGCGCGCGGGTAGCAGTAAACAAATTACTCTCCGCCTTCTGAATTAGATTGTCATGTTTTTGTGTCTTTCTCCTCGAATATCCGTTTCGTTGCTCTTACAGGCCTCGAGTGAGTAATCTGCTTCTCCTGGCAAATTCCCGCCGGGCTGCTGGACACTTGAATTCAACCATGGCCTTGTCGTACACAAGTCTCGGCAAAAATTCAGGTTGCATTATATATCTACCTGAAAGTCAACCATTTATGTCCACTGCAGTGGACATAAGTCTTTGGTGTCTATCTACTGACTCATTGGGGCTAGCTTTCTAAGTGCTAGTGTGCTCAATCTCGACCTTGCTGAGACAAAATTGGGGAACGTAACACAAATAGATTGCGTGTATTTGTTACCAAGTATGAGAATGGCAGCAAAGCATCATGGGAAAGCCACTGAACAATTTGAATTGCTGAAGGAAAAAAAAAATCATAATTAACTTCAAAATTCAATTCAAAAAAATCAAAATTCTGAAAAAAATGCAACGTGTATGGTTTGCAAAGTGTGCACGCAGGGGTTAAAGCACACAAGGAGGAAGTTGTAATTCAAGCTAACGAGGTTAATCATCGCCCCCGATCATTTCCATTATTTTCTGCGCTTTCGCCGCATCGGGCTCCAAATAGAGAAATGGTTTCCCGCTTTGCTCCCAGCTCAAGACCATTTATTAAGGTGTGTTTATCATTCACGGCGACCTCGGTTAAGTGTCCTGAGAATTATATTTAAGGCCGTGGGTCCCAGTCGGCAATTAAGTACAATTCATTACAGCAGTCACACAAGGCCCTACAGGGGGGGGGAAAGGTAGGAGCAAAACACTCCTGCAAGCGGGGGAAAGGCGAAACAGATGGAGGAGCCAGAGCAAGCGGCGCTGCGAGAAGAATATAAAAGGAACCGGCGTACGTGTGGGACGGGCTGAACGTGAGAAACGGGACAGATTGCGTGTTGGGAACGCGCGCCTGGCCGAGACGGAGGAAGGAGGCGGGGACGGCCAGCCGGAACTCGTGCCTTTCGTTTTCCTAAATGTTCTGCGTCTGATCCCGTGTCAAAGCAAGAGTGCCCTTCAAGTGAATCTGGGCCGCAAAAACAACAAGCCGAGGCCAGGCGTCGAAACAATACGTGTTTTTTTTTTTTTTTTCAGTCACGATAAACGATGTTTATGGCGGAACTTAACAGCAAAAAAAATATTTACAATGTTCTTTTCACTTGTGTAAACTGTGTCAACTAATTGTGTCAACTAAAAATCTGACTTTGGTCATGTGAGGCCTACAAGATGAATTGTGATTGGCTGTTAGCTGAACCCTGAGAAAATGGGATGTCATTTTCAATTGACAACAAAATGGCCGCTCACTGGAATAGATCAAAACAGAAGGATTTTTCTGTATAGTTCATATTAGGCAAGCATCACAGTATCATGTTTAATTTGTTGATTTCAATAGATGCCCGATGAGAAAAGACTTAGTCAGATTTTTGTATTTGATATTTGAGTCGATCATGAGACAAAAATATTTTTCCTACATTAGTTTTGAGTTATTGACAAACATATGAATTGTTGGCAAACTCCTGTTAAGGAAAGAACAATATTCAAAATAAAACAAATGGAATTATGAAGGAATTACTGAAAAAAAATAGGCACCATTTTTTCTTTTACGTTCAGTCCTGAAAACTCGGTTGCAATCGTGCAAATATTTAAGACAAACTAATCAACAACAAATTAAAAAAACCACATGAATGAACGGGGAGTCAACTTCGGAATAATTGTCGGATTTTTATCATGGCAGAGCCAATAACGCTCTGTATGACAACAAAACAAGAACACACTGAAAATAACGATTGCATTTTTTGAAACCATGCTTTTTCTTCTCTCATTTTCATTTTATTCATTGTTCTTATTTAATATGCACCAGATCTCCCCCTTTTGTTGTATACCGGCTATACAGTTCTATTCTATTGCCTTATACATTTTGTATATCCTTCCGCCAACCAAGCATTTTACTGCTTTGCCTTGTAATACCCCGAAAGTACATTTGTGATACTTTATCAAGCCTGAAACTCAGCCACTTATTTGGTTTCCGTTCCAGCGCGGTCCTAATTTGAACAGACTTATCAGAAAATGAGAAAAAAAAAAAAAAAGAAAATACTTTTTCTATTAAAATGATGAGTTGGAGGGAAATGTGGGTTTGCAAATAGTGTCCTTGCACTTGCACGCCATTTCTTACGGTGAAATACGCCGCATCAAGTACCCCGAGTCATTTATTCCGAAATGATAAAAAAAAAATCAATATTTTTTCAAGTTTGTTCTTTGTTGAACCTTATTTAATGATGTTTCTATCATTTTTTTTCTTTTCTAGACTCCACCTGCCAGCTCTTCACATCACTCCACAAATCTGATGAACTGTACCAAACCTCTGATTAACCTTTAACCTCCCGGGCAATACTGGAGGTCAGCCACCAACACACACACACACACACACACACACACACGCACGCATCAAGTCCGTCCTTTAATGGACTGAGGCAGACAGAGTGTTTGGATGGCGTGTTCAGTTATTGCAGCAAAAGCACAGCTAATTAAATCCAAACGTGTGATCTTGCGGGGGGGGGGGGGGGGGGGGGGGGGGTGGGGGGGTGTTCTTTATTACAATTTTGTTAGAGTGAAGTAATGGAGAGAGGCAGAAATACAATCGTTCAAGTTTATTGCTAACACCGGACCTCTTCAACTTGTTACAGCCAAGAGGCTGAACAATTAATCGCAGAGGCCCGCAAGAAGAAAGTATTGATGTATAATCAATCGATAAGTAAAAATAAAAACGTTTTTGGTTACTGGCTGATTTGAAAAAGGAAATAGATTGGAATAAAAGTATAATCACATGTCGAATCAATATAGGGAGAGAAAAAAATCTATATTTTTGACAGACTTTGAAATTACATAGTTTAATAAATGAAATAAGCATGTGTTGAATTGGACTAGGGCTCCTGCTAATGATTAAAAAAAAATAAAATCTGATAAATCATTGTAAGATCCAAGTCTTTAGTTTTGCTTGATATCTGACGTGGTCAAAAATACACATACATTATGATTGAGATTCTATTTTGGTGTAGAATGTGAGAAAATAGAAAAATACAAGCAAATGTTTAGTTTTATTTTGATTCAACAAGATTATCACTCAGTTTTCAATCGAAAATCATTTCAAAAATTTGTGGAGGATTACTTTTCATAAGGCGATGTCCATTTTGAATTAAGTAAAGGATCTAAATGGCTAATTTATGATCTGAAATCGGATTTGATTTTGATGACGGAGTAGTTGTCGATTGATCAGTAATTCAAGGTTTGAAACGCAAATGTCCAAAATGAGACAAAATGGTGGCTTCAAATCAAACGGACACATTTCAGATTTGTCTTTTTTGAAGTGTTTTGTTGTTATGAATTTTTGACCAAGGGAACTTTTGGGGAGCAGATGTAAAATTTCACCACCGAATAGAATGATGAAATAATATGGGTCTTATTTCTTGGTACATTACATCAAACCCCAAGCATTATTTCATTTCATTGTTTTTTATTTTTTTGACTTAGCGAACGATCCCGCCGTCACAGTTTGCGATGGACTTAATGACTTTGGCGAGTGTTTGCCTTTTCCTCCAGCGCTACGGCTACGTGGTCATCATTTCTCCAGTAAACTGTTGTGACAGCTGTTGAATGAACTCGCCATTACATTAGACAGTCACGTCCCCCCGCGGCGTGGCTCCCAATAATTTTGCCCGTTTCTCCCCTGACATTTCATCAAAGGCCGTAAAGCACGGGGTCAACGTCTCCTTTTGTCCACTGCTTTATTTCACCGCCAATATTTTCACGTTGTGATTTGCCGTAGGTTTCGTTCCTATTATCGTGCGACCGCAATAGCCGCCCCCCCAGGAACATCCTGGATCCCTGCGTATGATTCAAATATGTTCAAAAGTATAGCAGCAGGCGCTCGCTGTGTTTTGCGCCGGCGTCCGGGCACCGCGTTTGCCTTAAAAGCCTTCGTCGTTTTGCTACGGAATTAGCATTATTTTTCTTTTGTGCCTGCGTACACTTGTTGCATTGCTTTTCTTTGAGCATCTCGTGTTCCTGCGACAGCCGACAATAAAAGGCAGCAACCGCATCTCAGCGGGATTCGTCTTAGCCAGAAACATTTTCCACTCAACCGTGCCACACTTGTCGGGAGAATCTTTTTTGCCTAATCCAATTTGGAAGTGGGAAATAGATTTATGTCGCGTTGTGACTTTGAAAAACAAACTCTCTCCGCGCTAGCGGGGAAAACGTCATTTGGAAGCTTTATTTATAATCCGCGTTACGCACGGAAGATTCCACGCGGTAAAGATTTGAGGAATCAGGATGCCATTAATTTCCCATTACGCTCGCTGATAAAAGGCAAAGCTAGGTCGGGGGTCGGGTCGAGACATTCCGAGATTTATCGGAATAACCCGTGCTGCTCGGACCTTGAAATGTGCTTGCGAGTGAACTGATGAATCAATGCCAATCCATCCTGTTAACCTCTTGTCTATAACCTCAGAGACCAGCCGATCGATCAATCTGCATGAAGTTGACCTTTTTTGTCCGTTTTGCTTGTTAAATCAAGGAGCGTGTCACCAATTAAACTCAGGGCTTATACAAAAGGAGTTATACAAATGAAAACATATACATTAGATTTACATACATTAGATTAGCAACATTAGATTTGATTTAACTCTAGACAATTACATGCTAACATTTGGGTGTCTGGGGATTTTTCACTAGCCTAGCCTGATTATCACCCAATTTGGGCTGACTTTGAAAGGGTCATAACAATGTTATCCGTTGTATGAAATAAAATGCTTCCCTGCAGCAAAATAAAAGCTTTTCTGCATCTTTTAGTTCTTGGATCGAAGCCCCATGATGCATTGCAAGAACTTTGCATTATTTGAGTCAGGCTAAGCCGCTCAATGAAATCATTGAAAGGATTGCAAATGTCAGAAGTTGTCCGCTAGTCTTTAGTCATCTAAAAGCTCAAGTTGGGTCACTCGGGATAAAATCAACCGTATCGCTGTCTTAAAGTATTTTAGCATCCGGTTAATAGAAAAAAAACGTTCATCATCACCCGGGAAGAAAGACTAATATAGGAAGTCGAATATTCCCAAATTTTCTTATTTAAAAAAACCCCCAAAATGAACCCTTTTATTGTTGTCGGGAACGAATTAATATCTTTTGAATTCATTTCAATGAGGAACGATGATTTGAGATACTTGTAACGCAAGGCACGAATGTATTGTGTAGACAAATTGAATTTAGAAATACATGGTTTTGGTACTCAAGTTAAAAAACGAAACACATATTTTCTTTCCTTGCCTAAAAAAGATATGTGAGTATATGACTTGGAAAGTGTTTTCCTTCTGTGTAAATTTCGTATGTATTAATGAGTTAAAAGATCTTTGCAAAGAGGCGTGCGCCGGCACAGCCAACACAAAGCCGGGGGCTCATAATGAATTACAAAAGCTGCAATTAATAGCTAATTAAACCGTATCAATCACGCCGGTCAGGTCGAACTAATAGTGATTAACGAGCGAAATCTTCAAAAATGAACGAAAGCGCATTTCTATCGAACGCAAGCGCTTGTTAAGACACTTGAAAAGGCAATTATTGGACGATGCGGAAATTAATTAATTGAAATTCCTTCGGTGATTTGACGGGATGCATTGGCGCCGACAGTCCCGCGCTAATCCTATATTCATGAGAAAATAAGTAAATCATTTCTGTGCTCGGCTCCATCCAGCCCTGTCCAAACGTATATATCCTAATTGCTAGACTTTGATGGGATGCTTATAAACGGTAAATGAAAAAAAAAGAACGGCGCGGCGGCTGCCAAATGCATATTTTCAAATGATAATAAGTCCGATCAGGAGAATCTGCCCTTCGACACCGGCAAATAATCATTGTAGCTCATTAGAAACGGCACGCTATCGGAATATTTGAAGAGCCAATCATTATTCATTCAAATAGAGGTCACCCGCACTAGGTGTCTTTTTTTTTTTGTTCTCGATTATAAACTGCTTCTCTCTGTCCGTCTTCTTCCGCCCGCCGCCCCGCGGCGTTTTTGAAAGTCTACTGAATTTAAATAGGATAAATCATAAATCTGATTAGGTGAATCTTCTCTGTGATCTGGAGGGCAATATGGAAGAAAAGGTGATGAATTGGAAATGATGAGGCGACTTCCCTCATTTTTATTTTCTCTCCCTCGTCGGCGTCACCCGGCCCTCCCATCAGGAGTTTCCTTGAATAATTTACCAGCGGCACAATAATGGGAAGTACTTCATTAGACCGAAAAGCTCTCGCGGTGTCGGCGATGTCTCTTAATTGAGAGTCCTTAGATGAATCTCGATAGGGACCATTACAATTTCAACAGTCGGGAGATTTATTAGCGCAACCTTTCATTTTAAGCCGCCGCGGAGGTTCTGACGCTGGCAGGCCAGCGGACACTAACTTGCCGTTAATGGCGACTCAAGGTGGACTCAAGTGTTTTTCCCGCGCCAAGATGTTGGCCGTAAAGCACAGCAAGGTCACCATTGCCCCCCCCCCCCATAATAAAACTTTTGCAGGCGACCAAATTGGCGCTAAAAAGCTCACTGTGGTGGTAGCGTCTCAGTAAATGTTTTTTTGTTTTGTTTTACTCGATTGGTGATTTGAATAACGTTGAAACAAAACAGTCCGTCCTGTTAGCTTTGACTGCAGTCGCGGCTGGTTGCTTTGCATTTATGTAGTGGGCTAAACTCGAGCTGCTCTGTGCTAAGCAAACTGTGTCTTGCAAAGAATGCACATCAAAGGGACCAATGAGGCTTTTTTTTTTGTTAATATTCCATGCTCGAACACAATGACAGTCAATAACTGTCCGCTACAAAAAGCAGAAAAATTAAAACACTTTGACCACAACTGTAAAAGCATTTAATCTTTTATTTTAGCACCCCCTCGTATTTTTTTCCTCTTATGTTCGCACAAGGGTTAATGTTCAAACTGAATCTTATGGAAACTTAGAATTTTATTACTATCAATAAATACATGAGCAGTACTTGGGTTCTAAACCCAATTTTTATACAAGGTGTGGAGACAAAAGAAGCAAGATTGTGGGTAGAATTTTGCATTTAATATTAAAAGTTTGTTATCAGGGGTTGCAACTAAGTTGGCAATGCATTTGACAAAAAATGGCACTGCCACCCCTTCGAACCCTCTAAAGCCACCTATTAATAAATGAAATATGACAGCAAAGTTGATTGCATCTCACCCAAAAGACGTCATTAAGGGCAGGATGTTCTCCACTCAGGATGCTAGGACTTAGTATCGTTTGAAAGAGTCAAAATATATCAACCAAAACCAAACGTCCACTACGGTGGACACAAATGAATAGACTGGGGTTTCGGAACACCACAATGGCTGCGATCCACCTGTAGCTGAACTTGGGCACAGTTTGTTCCCCCGCGGAGCCATGTCTGCTGTGTACCAAGATCGAAGAGCAAATATGCAGGTGAAAAAATGGATTCCCTCGGGTCTCCAATAATTTCGTCCATCTATTCCTTGGTGCCAAGCAACGCATCTTAAAGCAAGCAGCACATAAGCTGCGCATATTCCAATTTCTCCCCTATATCAGCGTTGCCCCTGCCAGCAGACGGACACGGGTCCTCAGTATCTCCTGCCCGATAGAGAATATCGCAGCGGCCGAGGTGTTTGAGGCACAAACACCCTCTATTTCTCCATCGCTCACTTTCACGATCCCTCCATTGGCGGCCGAGCGTGTGTCGGGATGATATCGCGCCCCAGGCAATCAGAGATACAGTCATATGTCACAAATAGGTGTCAACTCTTATTACAGTGGGGAGGGAGGGGGGGGGGGGGGGAAGCCAAGAGAAAACTCACTTATCAGGAAGGACATAGTCTGGACACGTCCCTTCTTGCTGGCCTCCATGCCTTTGCTTGGTATGAATGTGTTTCTTTTCGCTGGCCTGCCGTGTTTTAGCAGTAACACAATATAATGGCTTTTCCTTTCCACTCTATTGCACTAACCTTTGTGACTCCATTCACCCTGTAATCTAGTATTGTTTATTTGATACCGTTTTGAAGGGTGGGAATTTAGGTAGCACGCACTTTGCAAGTTTTTTTATGAACCGCTGTCAGAGTTATCAATAAGAGAGACTGACACAAAGAACACAATCGGAGTCAGGCCAACATTTGAACAGAGGCGGTGTTAGCTTTTATTTGGTATCTCATGCAGGGTGTTCACAACTTAAAGAATAGTTTACAATTTAAATAAAAACAAAACACACAAAAAAATTCTCTTTTTATAAGCAGGATTTGTTAAAAATACTTTATCCGGCAGGTGAGTTACTTATAGGCAGCTAATCAATAATTTTACAATTTCAATACATGGATTTTGGATTACACGGATGTGTTATGAATGTGATAATGTTTACGTTTTTCCATTGACCACATATCACACATTTTGTTTTAAAAAACAAAACTATTGCTGTAACATTTGGCTTGTCCAGTCGCGCGTTCCCATAGCGAGGCTCTTGCATGATTTGTAAACGTGTTTTACTTTGGATGACCCTCCTTTTTTTTTTTTTTTTTTTTTTTTTAATGCAGGCATGGGACTGGCTGTGGCTGAATATTAGGGCGCTGACTGAGAATTGAACATTCAAATCATTTTTACGCCACTAGTAATAGCCAGCAATGTGGGGAGTTACAAGACGTTTTATCCGTTCTGCCGACATTTAATGGTTTTGCTTATCTGGCTTTTTACCATGCCCTTTATCTGAATTTGCGTTTACAACCGTGGCTTAAAAGTACACTTTATAGGTTTAGAAGCAACTCTGAAACAAGTTGAAGCCAGTTTTGCTTTGTGTTCATATATATATATATATATATATATATATATATATACCTTTTGGGTGAATGGTAAAGTATGTAAAGAGAAAAAATTACAGTTGCATTACAATAGCTGAGCAAAACCAAGCTCTCGTGTAATTTCTCGTGCAAGGTTCACGGGACGTTGACCCTGCTAATCCATAATGCTACACTCGAGCCCCAAGGTTGCACTTAGGCACGATCACAATGGCGGCTTTTGAAAGCTCAAAAAGACATACAGCAGTGTTGTTATAAGCGCTCCGTACGATGCATTCACATAACACGCGCCTTCTAAGAGCCTTACGACACTGCGCTGCCTTTAAGTGCGGAAACATTCATGCGGGTCCGCCAACGGTAATCTTGGCCCGGTCCAAAATGGACCTGGAATACACTGTTTGTGCTTTGGAAATGCAAAAAGGTTCACGTTTTTCCATTTGATTCCCCTGTTAATCATTTTTTGTTTACCCAATATCGTAGCAGGACATTTCTGTTTGTTCACCATTTCCCCCACCGCAATTTACTCTGGCAATCATCACCATTATCGCAGCCCATCTCCCTGTTTCTATCTCTCTCCTATGTGATTTTATCTGGCGCGCCATCTTTCGACCAAGTCCCTCCCGCCCCAGCAGAGGCGCGGGGGCCCCCTTTGCTCGGCGAGCTTTGACTGCGTGGCGAGATGGGCAAAAATCAGCCAGCCAGAAGGAGTCAGCCATCAATCTTCCTTGCTGTCATTCCCTTATTCGCCCTCTCCCGCTCCCCTTCACTATCATTTCCTCTGTCTGTGCTCTATCTCCCTCTGTCCGTCCGTCCGTCTGGCCCACCACCCTTTCTAATCCCGACTTCAGTCAAAGCTGGACATGTGACGGCTGTCCGGCTAGACCAATATAACCCTCGTCTCGCCCCGCGCTTTATTACTCCTCTGTCTAGATAGCATCTTCGAGAATCTTCATTGTGTTTCTCACACTCTCCGTCCCTCGGTGGACGTCTTTAGGAAAGTGTGTCTGGGTGTCTTAGTGGAAAGCCAAACGTGGCGACGACCGGTTTCAGAAAGGGGGCGATCCGAGCTTTGCCGTCACACCCGACGCTACGAAAAGTCCCTTAAGCTCCTCTTCAATACAAATATGATATTTGTTCAAGTCTAAGCCGGTAATTAAGATCGTTTCGGAAAAAAAAAAAAAAAAGCCAAGATCCATAAAGATAAAGCCGCGGATTAGATATAAACCTTGTTAAACACCGAACGGCGTCCGAAAAGGGAAGCGGGTTACGGCCTCCCGTTCGGCGGCTAATACCGGAGCGTTCGGATCACAGAGGGGCTTTAACCTCCCCTGTCAGCCTAAATTAATGAGGTAATTAAAGGGCTCAGGCGGAATTAGACGTAGACACCTTAAGTGTCCCTCGGGCGGGATGTAACGTTACCGAGACGGACGCCGGCTTCAAAGCGGAGGTCAACTCGGACGGCCGTCGTTCAAAGGCGATTCAATTTGGAGCGCGGTGGCTGACAGTGGGTGAAATGCGGCCGGCGCGACTTTGCCGTCGACAAGGATTCGCGCGGAAAAATCATGGCGGTTTGTTTCCCATTACAGGTCTGCGCCGATAAGCGATTGGGCGAACATAAGGAGAATTGAAGAGGCTCTTTTGGGCAGTTTGATGTGATTACATTACATAGCCTGCCGCAGTCGTAAAATCAGCCGATTTAAAGCAAACATAAAACGCTCCCCCGGGGATCATTTTCGCATGATGGATTTTTTTACTGCCTTCTCCTTCGCTCCGCCGGGGCTTCTATTTGTTGTTGTTGTTTTTTATTTTTTTTTAGTGTTTTCAATTTCCTAACTTTCTTTACTTTGGAATTACAATCACCGATATTGATTGATTGTCCGTCGAGGAGATAGAGGCGGCAGCTGTAGTCGTAAAAGCGGTACCGCAAGATTTAAAACAATGTCGGCCCCGAGTGAGATTAGCTGCCGCGGTCGTAGTTGGAGCAGAATTAGAAGAGACGTCATTAAATTTAAGAACTCAAAACTCTCCCGACCTGGCGTGCCGTAACCCGTCATTTCATTTCAAATGTCCCTCGTAACCTTTCCCGTAAAGATAATGAATGCGATCAAATGAAATGAAATCTAACTCCCGAGTTAGCGACGGAGCCGGCTTTTCAACATGTCCTTCTCCTGATCCCGAAACACGGCGGGGGCGGCCCGCGGTCGTTTTGTCAGGCAAACAAGTTTCGGCCTTCCATTACCTTCGCGGCGGTCGTTTGCTGTACGTTGGCCAGAAGTAATTAGCTCATCTCTCTTGCCGCCTCAAAGGTGACGCTCCATGTAGCCGCAGGAAAACCAGCCATTATCATAGAGGACTTGGTTCCTATCAATGACACCCACCGTGCCTTGCGTTTCACGCGTTCGTTTGTGAACGCGTCCGCCGAGGTTTATCTCCGTAATAGGTATACATCAGAAGTACATTATCGCAAAGGAAGCCATGAGAGTCAAGATGCGGCCGGGTGAACAAATGCATCAAGGTGAAAGGCGCAGATTGTACATACGTGGGCTAGCGGTAAACACGGCGCCGTATGAGGTGGCTTTTCGGTTTCTTTCAATTGCTCGCTGACTTTCATGTCGGTTGTGTATGTTGAGTGCATTTTTCCATATGAATGTGGTCCATGACAACCAATAATCCAAGCATGTAAACACTAAGGGCCTAAGTGCACGTTTTGAGTCTTATGACAAAAGACAATGGAAATTCGTTTTTTTCTTGAAATAATGTATCCCTCGCTATTAGTAATTTTGGACGTTTAGCCTTTTCACGTTTACATGTATATTCACTACTTAACACATCCTCGCCCAGTCATCTACATATTATGCGAGATATGTCAGTGTAGATTTTTTTTTCCAGACGTGAGTCACGCCCTCTGTTTGGGGCATGGCTGAAGACTGGTTTTTTTTTTCCCCCTCCTCCATCACCCTCCAAGTAAACTTGTCTCTGCCAATGCGTCCTCTGATGTCAGTCAAGATTTTGGCTCCTGCATTTTTGACGCCCCGGCACGAGAACACGCCCGCCACACGCTTCTCCGTCGTCCCGGGGTTATCCACATACGCCAGAGCGTAATCTGACATTTCCCCCGCTCGTCCACGGGCGTAATCTCCGCCGGCGTCCCACCTTCCCCACTTTCACCTTGAGTGTTTACACTCCTCTATGAACTCGCTATGCCCAAACAGTCCATCTAAATGTCACACGGAGCTTGTTAAAATAGAGCGGCAAGCGACTATCCAGTTCGCGATGCGGCCGCACTCCTCCTTGCTCTTCCTCATCTTTTCCCTTTTTCAGGCGCGGTGAACTGAGGGAAAATGACATTTAATTACAGGAGAGCAGTCACGCAGTTTGGCTAATTACAATCCCGGGAGTTCAGTCATCATATCTAATTAACTTTCACTTTCATGAAAGCTTAATGCAGCGCCATAGGACGGCGCTGCATGTGCCGCACTTCAGGACTATTGACAAATGTCTGAGAATTCATTTCTGTTTTTACTCGCCGCTTCTCATTTACAAGCAGCGGAGGGTTAATGGCTGTTTTTTGGCGTTTATTTCGCATCGGGCCTTTTTTTATGACTACTAAAGAGACTATAAAAGATATTCATAATTGATCGAACGCTGAATTATGCCTAAATAGGAATGAATATAATCAATCACGTGGATGCTGCTGGAAATTCATAGCCGTATCGATTGGTCAAAACACGGCGCGCGGTCTTGATTCACATTCATTATGACACCCTCAGAGGACAATCAATTCATTATTATGCCTGCCCTTGACCACATTGTTAGTGTGCTTACTGGGGCGTAATCCTTGGAGTGCATGCAAGTGCTTGTTGGCGTCATTTTTCATACGCGCACACTGCTTGACTATATTGCAAAATATACATTTGCGCCTGTGCTTTTATTTTCTCTTGTTCTCAGCGTTACCAAGCCTGATTATGCCGCAGTTCGTTTTTACCGGGTCTCGGAAAGAGGGCGTGTGCGACCTCTGTTGATTGAGTCTTGTTTCGTAAATGGCGTTGTAGATGGGATGCGTCTCTCTCCCAGATGAACGACCGCTATAGTTCTAATTTGTGGCTTCTAATCCCCTGAGCACCGGAAAGGTCATCGGCACTCATAAAATGGAGTGCGTGCTTTACAAAAAACACATTTTATTTACAGGTTACTCCACATAATCGAACACACAAGTTGTAGGAAGAGGATAAAAAAAGCATGAAGTAATAATGATCTAAACATGGATTTTGCTTTGGTCTACATGGCAAATGTACCTACAAGCTTCAGTTGTAGGAAAGCAGCATTCCATGCAGTGGCAGGAGTTTTGCATGGCCACCTGAAATCTAGGGCAAGATTTAATTAAATGACATTCTGGGGTACAAATATCAATCGGTTTTGATGCAAGGCTTTATTCTTGTTTCACCGTTGTCATATTTGCGTCTTGGATATACATTTCATGAATAAGACATAAAACATGGCCATTAGTGACTTTTGATTGGATTGGCTAGCGATCATTGCGGGTGTTGGCAAGGAAGAAGTTCATATTTCGTCCGGTTTTTATTGGAATGACTTGTTTTTGTTTTTAGGTGTGTTGTATTAGAGGGTGCTACGGGAGTTGATTTTCACTTCCGTTCCACTCCCTCTCCGTTAGAAAAACAATCCTGTCGTAAACCCCATCCCGTTCCACCCAGCTGAAAATGACTTCAGATGTTCCGACTGACCTCCGCTCGCATTTAGCTCCCGTTTCTCATTCCCTAAGTATACAAACTGCGTACACCCATCTAGAAAACTACAAATGGCTACTCTTCTGTTTGAGGTTGTATTGCTTCACCCCCCCCCTCTGCTCCCATCAACTTCTTATCCTGTAGTGTCCCAATCCTCCGATTAAAGGTAAATGGTAAATGGTAAATGGACTTTCACTTATATAGCGCTTTTCTACCTTTGGTACTCAAAGCGCTTTACACTAACTAGTCATTTACCTACTGATGACGCAGAATCAGGAGCAACTGGGGGTTCGGTGTCTTGCTCAAGGACACTTAGACATGGTCTTGATGGTCGGGGATCGAACCCACGGCCTTTCGGCTGGGAGACGACCACTCTACCACTAAGCCATGCCGCCCCAAAGGTAAAGTAAGGGATGTAAACACGAGACATTTTCGGACTCTAGTGAGAGCACTTCAGGACTTAGTAGGGTAGCATAATGATTCCAGAGGTATAACCAAAAGCAAATGTCCGCTACAGTGACCACAAATGAATAGGGTGAGTCTCAGGACGACAAGGGCATTTCATTACACAATCACTTGAGTTCTGATATTGGTTGCCGGTCTTGGTGACACATGTCACATCACTGAAAGGTTTCGAGCTACGCCCCTCCTTCCGCACGGTCATGATTTAGCTGTTCACCGAAATCTGACCCGCTTGATTATATTACCCTCTCACACGGCATGGATGCGATGAATACAAGCGTGTTGGTGAAATGTTGCAAACATCAGCAAAACCCACGTGGAGGATGAACGCCTGACGTGGCCAATAATCCATGCTAGTTATCCACATAGGTCGCATGTGTTCCAAAGGCGGCCTAAGTTAATACCTTAGGGTGTTCAATCACTTGGGCCGTCCTGGGATTTCCAGGGTCACGTCCAGCTTGTCTTATCAATCTATTGACACGGCGCCCGTGCCGCTGGTGGTTGCGCCGGTGTCGGAGACGTCCGGCGCTTCCGCCGCGGAGGAATACTAATAGGGATGCAGATAGCTTGGGCTTTGGCCGTCTCAGCAGACATCGATCCCCCTGCGGACTTCCAAGGTGGTGACAGATGGACTGTCACCTCTGAATGAGAGGAGATTGGGACACGTCCCTTCCCATCTTCCTCAGTCACTGCACTCCACTGCGTTTGGCTCCGAGTGGCTCTCCCCTTTCTCTCTCTCCCCCACGGCCCCTAGTTGGAGGGTCTCCCGCACACTCAAAAGGTTACAGCTTGAATCCCCGCACCTGCCATCTGTCATTTCCGGTGTCAACACTGACAGTAACTTGTCGATCTTTACTCTGGTAATTAATGAAATGAGGCAAAGGGGGGTTGTTTAGATCGCTATGACAAGTCTGTTCTGGGGAGAGCCGATAAGGTTTTAGTATGACTGCCTTGGAGTGGATCCACAAAATTTGGTGAGGAGGTGAAGAATTTGTTCTGTGTTTGGACTTTAGCTCTTAAATCTTCCTGAAAACTTCCTTCTACCTACTCCAATTATCAATACTATACGGTGGTGTCTTAGTTCTTCGTGTCAGTCTTTTTACGGGTGTCTGTCACATCTCAGATCGAAGTCATTTTTTACACGGATTGAGACGTCTCAAACAGGCGAGACTGCATTTTTGATCAAGAATGCTCAAGTTCATGTCAGTACTACAGTGAGACATTGCATAAATGTGTAAAGTCTTGGTTTTGTCACGGTTGCTTGACTCTGTAGTCTCTATAATATGTTAATCTCACTTGAGGTCTTGACAACACTACCAAACGTATAAATATGAAGGCTGTATAGTATATGGCATCGAGTCCTCCGTTTATATCTGGTAGTATGAGATCTTGATACAATCAGCAGGGATGACTCTTGCAGCACCAGCAGGATTTTTTTTTTTTTTTTATATCATGGAACCATTCGCAATTTGTTTCCTCTGACCTTAACTGCCAGCGTAGGACTTTGGGCCCTGAGAAGCATCAAACTGAGCCGACCAGGCAACAACAAAGAGGCTCCACTAAAAGTCTCCTAAATCACCTCTTGTACCGATTCTTATCCCCGGCATATCCCTTTGACCGTGTCTGCGTGGCGTGTGTGGGGTTTAGTGTTGGAAGGCGGACAATCTCGTTCTCTCATCTGAAACTTCAAATGAATTTCCTTATGAGAGCTTTTCTCAACTGGCTTGGATTACTGGATTAACGGCCACTCTAATTTTGGACAACGGTATCAAAAAAGTAATAAATCTCAACATGTCCAACCGTACCGTGAAAACGGGTGGACGCCAACCTTTTCAAATCACCCGCAGAGCGGTTTTAACTCCTCGGCCCTCACATCTACCAAAATCGCACTTATCAGCGGCTGTCTCCGGGACGCTATCGAGAGGAGCTATGCAAATGACCGGCGGAGAGAGGCCAGATCTAATCTTAAGGTTTACTCTAATTAAAAGTGATTTACTTTCCGCACCATCCCTGCAAGGGAGAGGTGCTTAAATGTCCTGCTCTCTGAGGAGATGGCATCCTCTAACTCAATTAGTTAGCACAAGATGCACTGGGATAAAGTTTACTCTGCGTAAAACTGCTTAACATGCAATAGCAAGCCAACGCGGCGATGCAACTCGCATTGAAGAATAGTCAAATGTCAAGGTGAAGGGGTTTTGCTTACTTCTCACGCCTCAAATAGCGTGACTGAGAATTTTATGCAAAACTACAATTCGTCCATAAAGTCGTTGCAGTATTAGGTATCGACTGATTGGTCAAACGCGCATCCCCATGCGGACCTTCGCTGATATAGGCACCATTTACCGCTGTCACCCAGCACCCCTCATCAGCAACACCACTTAGTGAATAAAGGTCAGGCAATCAGGCATCTGGAAGGACAGCTAATTTGTCATCCCTCGACAAACGTGTCAGAGTCCGATCTCGTCCGCCGGGCTTGATACCGCAACAAGCCGTAAAGGTTAAGAGATTCAAAGAACGCCACTTCCTCCCCTCCCCCCCCCCCGCTCGCGCCGTTTCCATCTCGACAAGCATCGGGTGGCAGAGCAGAAAATTCAATTTTGGATTTGATACCGTGAGAGTTACGGGGTTTCTCGGATCTAACTCGGAGGGGGTGTTTAAGCATGTCGTCCGCCGCCTCGCTCTGTTGAACCCGCTAAAATCGAGGCGTCGTCCCCTCGTACGTCGCCAACCAGCCGTTGACCCGGCAGGCCGAAGCCCGTCTTTATTATCGACCTGTGAGAATGTGAAACGAGCGTTGAAAATGCGCTGTTGTCGTGCACAAAACCATTAAATATGGATAGAGGTTTTAGCACCCGTGAGATGACGGCGTGTACCTTTTGATCGTTGCATTAAATAAATCTGTGTGCCCACCTCAGCAGCCCTTAGGTCTCCACTGCCATCCCGCCCTTTATTCCCCACCATTGACGAGAATACATCATGCAAATAAATCAGACAAGAAACAAACACAAGCAGAGCTTTCCCAGCCCAAAGGAAGAAGCTGCCGTATCTAATGAGCAGAGTGAAATCTGAATATTTATACCTTTTTGAGATTCACTCCTCCTGCCGCATTCCTGTGACACACTTGCGTCGTATTTTTGAGGCTGTAACACGTTAGAGGAAAATGTACCGAACCCGGGCACCGATAGCAAAAATAACGAGTAAAGTTTGTCCATCCGTAACGGTTTGTAACTGCACATCAGATGTCACAAGATGGCATAAGCACTTTTGTTTATTGTGCACACACTTTGCAAACTATGCGAATTGCATACTTTTTTTAAGGAATATATTTTATCCTTCACCACTCGAATTGTTCAGTGGCATCAGTTCTATCCATATACATACATAGTTTAAAGTTACTAACAGTCTGTCTTTGTAGCCTGTGACGTGATGATGACACTTTAAGCGGTGTCTACTGCCACCTACTGACTTGATGTGAAACACAAGTCAACAAAAAAAAAAAATTCTGTTTGCTGACATAATTTGACCGCCGCTCAATGGAATGTCGCAAAAAAAGCAGGAAAATCAATGAAATAAATCCAATTAAAATGCATCTCAAAAATCGGAATTATAATGGTTTTATATGGTCCAAAAATTGGACAATGATTATTTTTGTACACAAAAATCTCGCGCGTCCAGCTGCCAGAATCGTCGCATGTTGAACTTTTGCATGGTTTATTCATCTGCTGAAAATTTCAGCTCCCTAGTTGATCAACCCTGCCATTAAACGCCACAGAGATACATTATTTATCGTGCCTAAACAAACATTCTCAGACTAATTGAGTCAAACTTTATAATTTCGTGGCACAGTAGTTTGAAAGCGCTCACAAGCTCTCAGTATTCAATCCAGTCGCCGTATGTCACGTCAAGCCCGTTCTTTCGAAAGCATTCCAAACAAGAGAATCAACGGAATTGCAGAGTGATTATGCAGCAGTATGCCCGCAGAGGAGCGGCAGCCTGCTGGCGCTTGCTAAAACTCTAATGAGATTCCAGGTGGGCATTTGAAGGCAGGTGGCGTATTAAAAAAAACCCATAAAAGGGCGGACGGCGGGAAGGGCGTTTGGGACGGGCGAAGACGGCGGCGATAACAAGGAACAGCACGAGACAAGAGGGGTGTTGTTCGCGGGTCAAGTTGCCTGGGGGCTGGGGATTTAATGGAGTTGTGTACAAAAGAAAAAGAAGATGCGGGTTGTAGCGCTGGGAGGGAAGAAAACAGATGCTAGCTTGGCGCCGGCGCTTGTTCGATTTTAGCGCCGGCCTTCCAGAACCCTAACATGTTTATACAAGGGACTATTATGATTCCGAAAGTGCTAAGTAGCGCGACCGAAAGATGAAATTTGTCACGGCTTTGATGACACAGAAGTAACGCTGATGAGGATTCGATTCAAACTTACGTCATTGACGTGTGTACTTATCTCGCCGCCGATTATAGCAAATCTGCTCAAGTATTCAAACACAGGCCTGTGTGTTGAATTTTATGACAGAACGACAGTTTTATCCGTTTAATCCCATCATTCAAGGAGGAAACTCTTTGTCCTGGTTCGACCCCCGCCCAAAGGGTTGCGTAAAAATTCACGACTAAAATGAATTTTTGAGTGATAGAGCACGATTTGAGCGCCGATGACAACTGTTGAATTTGTTCGTTAATCTGGGAAAATCATCAAACTATGATTAGTCAAAACGCTCGAAATTGTCTGGCAGTTTTTCTTTTTTAAAAATGGCTTTCACTAAGAACCTTAAAATGGCTCTTTGTGACTGTCAATGGCAGCGAATGACTTTTAAAAAAAAAGTTGCGGCATTCGGTGTGATCCCATCTTAAAATCCGTGCGGTTTTTCATGAATATGGAGAGCCGATTCACGAAACGATTCCTATTTTTTTTTTAAAGCATGTTCAACGGCAAAAACTAATTTGGATATCGGTTTTAGCTATCAACGTTGTTGTTGCGTTTGTATCATGCATTTTTTAACAGCACCGTCACTTCTTGTGGGTTTTCCGTAACATGAGCGAAAAGTAAACGCGCTGGCAGTCAGTAGTGCAAAAAATTGTTGTATTTTTGGGAGGATTTTTTTATATTTAGGACTGAGTATTTTTTTTCATAGAAATATTTACTAGAGCTAGGATTTAACTGGCGTCATTGAGGATTTTTTTTGCTAGTCCGTCAGTTTCGACCCCCATCCTTCGCCACCTGTCCGTCGTTTTTGGACGTTTACCCAATAGAACGCGAATTGTATTTTTTCTGCTGTTTTTCATTTTCGCAGCTCACCCAGTTATGTCTTCCAATCGTGCGCCAAAGTTCGAATGAATGTGTTGAGCAAAATTGCGCAAAAATACGCTTTCATCCTTAATGGTAGGTGCTGCTTACTAATGCTCTAACGCTAGTTATTTCTGTATCGATCTATGCTAGCTTCCTATTTAGGCTGCGTTTACACTTCCATGCTGCCTAGTATATGTGGGTTGAAATATTTCCCAGAAATTTGTAAGAAACAATCGGAAATTTCACCAACCCTAACCCTATTCTGGTGTCTTCCAGGTAACTTAGCAAGAATTTGTAATCGGTTTGCCTTAATGAAGAACAGGAATGATTCCGTAAACAATAACAGTGACGCTCAGCCTCTGGCTACGGACATCCCGGCTAGCGATCGGCTCGGTGCGCTGCGTGGAACTCATTCGCATATCAGTGAGGATCAAAAGAAAACCAGCGTGGGTCCTCCCACATAACAATTGTGGTCCGTGCCAATTTAAGGGAATTTTGCGGCCACAGTTTGTGCGATTGCGGCGTCTCAATTTACTATATTAATTTTTGCGTACCGACGTTTGGACAAATCCAATAATCCCCTTAGAGAAGAATAAATTACGGCGCGGGAAAAAGAAACAAACCCTTAGGCATACAAGGGTCAGGCGCCATTTTTCATTCGGCCCTTTCCTCATCGGCGCTGGCGGGTAGAGCGAGTGAAGGAAATGGCATTTGGATGTATGTAACCTCTCACCCCGCTCGCGCCCCTCTTGACAAGGGGTGGCAGCTCCTTCTCATCTCTCTCAAGCGCCTCGTACATCACTCTCGCCTCTCGCTCACTTCGTCATCCCCCGAGGCTTGAAAGAGTGCTCCTCAATCCACTCCACAATAAACACGTCTATCACCCCTCCCTGCCGCCTAAGCCATTCAGGACCAATTGACACACGTGTAGTCGCTCCTCGTGATACGGACGGACTGATGACAGCAAGCCCCGCTCAAAAAAAACAAAAAAAAACATCCTTTCTCTTAATGCCGAATCCGTCCAGCTCAACCTGACTCAAAATGAAGGCTTGTGAAATACGCTGCTCATCTCGGCCACTTGGTGGCACTAGCGGCCAAAATCAACGAGGGCCAACTCGGTGTATATGAGCTGTGCGCATATCACGCCTGGAGAACGCCACACAACCGTGGAACGGAATCAAAATGAATCATTTGCTGCATTAATTTAATTAGAGGATGAAAATTCCAGCTACCGCGCGGCTTCGGAGGATGAGGGCCGCTTCAAACATCTCACGGGCCATGCTATCGAGTCAACCTACACAGCAGTCCCTCTCGAAATGATTTGATAGAATATTAAAAATCGTTCCTAGTGTAGAAGTATGATCTGCATAACACATTTCTTAAAAGACAGCAAAAGCTCACTCGGCTTAGTTTTTATGTATTATTACACCTAACCTGCTCAAAGTATTAAAGAAGAAAAAAAGTATTGTGCCATCTGTGTCCAGAGTACAAAGTTCTAAAGTAACATTTTTTGCGTGTTTTCTAGACATATTTTACTCAGCAGGTCCAGAAGAATATCATTTGAAAACAGAAGTTCATCAAACAAATTTTATGTTCAGTAGGTTTCAATTTTATTACTGTAAAAACTCAGATTCTCCCCCATGCTAGAATGGTTCAATCCAATTTATTTTGTGAACACATCTCTAAAATGAATAATAATAATTCATAATTAAGTTAATGATCTATTTTCTGAAGCGATCTCTACTGTAATCCTGAAACAGGACGCTTTGTGTTTAATATTTTTCTGTGAATATATATATATATATATATATACACACACACACACACACTTTCTGTGGTCAAATATTTATAATTTTTTTCAGACCAAGTCTGACACTTTGTATTGATTATTTTTGGTGAAAAAATGTGTATTAATAATTACATTTTTTCAGATTTCTTCTATGATCCAAAGGAGGGCAATTTAGGTTGATTATTTGTTTTGTAGACCAAGACAAGTGAAGTTTGAAAGGGTCTAAAGTTGAATAAATCAGACACTGATGGCAAAGTCTTTTTTTCAAACCCCAAATACTTTGCACTGGTTAAGGGTTACTTGGTTGAAAACATATTTCACAGGGGGTACATCACTAAAAAAAGATTGAGAACCACTGGTTTAAAGAACCGAAGGCATACAATAATTTCGTAAGTTGCTTCATGTTCCAATTGTTTTGCTCTTAATTTGAAAAGAAACATGATTATTAGGTTGGCTGGGACCCGCATGAACCCTGTTAAAATACTAGTTTACCCGTATATGAGACCCGTTGTTATACTTGGAAAATTAATGGGCGGGTAGATAAAATATAGATGTTTTTGCATTGGCATGGTTTTCTGCGCATTACATCAGGTGTGCCTAATGTTGTGTCCATTATGAACTGCACTTTGCTCACACCTGTCACAAAAAGGTTCTTTTCATACCCGGGCTCTTTTTACTTCCCCGGTTTTCATTTTGTTGCTGCAGCAATTAGGAGCCAAAGCCATTCGGAGCTCAGAGGGGAAGCCACTTTGTGATTCAGGTCATGTCTCCGCCTAAATGTCATTGGCCCGAGTGCAGCAGGTTAATTAAAGGCGGCGCTCGACGCGGTGGCCTGTTTCACCCAGATAGTCGGAAGAAAAAACCATTGGCCTGTCTTGAAATCTGATCAGGCATTTATTCATATTAATTGGCAAACTTATGCGCATGTATTCTGTATTGCGGCACGGCTATGGGATTCTGAAAGTGTGTTACTGATGAAAATATGCACACAGTAAGCTATTTCATTTATACACGTACTGATTTAGAATTCCGAATTAGTCCGGTGAAGATGAGGAACAGTTCTGTATGATAAAAGTGGAAGATTTGCGACCAGTTGGGTTACTTGCACACAGGCGGGATCCTTTGTTTACGTTTGTGAATCTCACCCTGCTTGAGAAAGAAACAAGAGCCGAAATAGAGGACACGTTTTGACTCCCGTTTTGACTCAGATTGTGTTCTTTGTCGCTGGTCTTTCTTAACGCTGCGTCGGTCCTGTGGGGTTATCAAACATGGTTGATCACGTGGGCTCTGTGCACAATTTCTGACTATTTTTTTTGCACTCAGTCCATAAAATCCGAAGAAAATAAGTTGTGAATTATGTTTTCTAGGCAAGAAAAAAATTCTTACCCCTTTGGCAGATTTTTTTTTGTTTAAAACGAGAAAATGTGCCATTTTTTTGTCTAGCACTTTTTGCAGTGTAACTAGAAAGAAAGAGAGGGAGAAACATTCAAAATTAAGAGCATTTAAAAGATTTGGGGGTATCCAAACACCCCATGAGACCAACGCAAGGTTAAATGACAACTCTGACAGTTACAATTACAGTACTTACTTTTGGTACTAGGTAGTAAATTTACCGTTATTCCCCAAATTTAAGCCCCCCCCTTCGCCCAAAATGAAGGCGAAAAGTATGGTTACGTCCTATAAACGTAAAAATTACTGTAACGGTATGAGCTAGGCATCAGTTGTGCTAGCAGCAAGTACCTGCTGTAGCTAACAGCAGCTCGTGTTAGCTGAGGTTGTTACAGCAGCATTTTCATTCAAAGAAGCAAGCAGGCTGAACCAATGCCCGAGTCCATCCTCAAGCGAGATCCTTTGTTTACGTTTGTGAATCTCACCCTGCTTGAGAAAGAAACAAGAGCCGAAATAGAGGACACGTTTTGACTCAGATTGTGTTTTTTGTCGCTGGTCTCTCTTAACGCTGCGCCGGTCCTGTGGGGTTATCAATCATGGTTGATCATGTGGGCTCTGTGCACAATTTCCCTCAGCTCGTGTTAGCTAAGGTTGTTACAGCAGTATTTGCATTCAAAGAAGCAAGCAGGCTGAACCAACGCCCGAGTCCATCCTCATTCACACACAGAAAAATGACTTATACACTGTAACATAAATACCAGAATTTGACCCCAAAATTAAGGGCGTTTCTTATACACGGTTGTATATTTGGGGAATTACGGCATTACTTTAATCAAGTCGTCAAATAGGTACTAAAGTAATTGATCAAATATGCCAGGAAGATAAAAGTCGCCTTAATGACTTGTCCCGCCGCACTCTAGGTAATAATCAGCGGCCGTTTGGCGCAATAGCGGGTAAATACTCCGGTGTGACTGGGTTGTCTCATCAGCGGGACTCTTGCGGCGGCGGCGGCCCCCGATAATCTTTCACTAATTTTTATTAAGTGGAAAGGAAAAGGGCAAGTCGTGGCAGCAGAGCACGCGCGACATAAATCAACCACCAGGGGGGCTGCGGTCATTATTCAAATCCATGCACTGCTTTGCTCGTTAAGGGAAACGGACGTGATGCCATATTAAACATGTCATCATGAGCAAACAGTGAAAGTAATATCATGGGAGATCCCGTTTTTTTTTTTTTTAATTTTCGCCGCGCACAAAAGTGGAAGCCCGAGGCAAAGTTTCCGTGTTGCGCCGGTCGTCTCGGAGAAGAAACTCCCCGGATAAGACAAATGGTCGAAATGACCTTTGAAAACATCACCATCTCTCAGCCGGCCCGAGAGAGCGCAAGAGCGGCGAGCTATTTCCATGGAGCGCCGAGTAAAAGTGGGTTCCCCAACTGTGCCGGATTTGTCTTTCTTCTCCCAATGCTTTCTGCTCCATTTACACCGGCCGAGTGCATTCGTCTTTGTCTCGGACTTGAAGCGAAGAGCGAGAAACAAAAGACTTTTGGAAAGTCTCTTCCAAACTATGAACATTTGTACCACAGCGCCGAAGCTCATTGAAGAAACGTTTCGCTTGTTTTAACTTTGCTTCAGATATTTATTTGCATTTCCATTTCAGACAAGGCGCAAAAGTGTTTCAGCGGTGACGGTTTAGATCATTAGCATAAAGGACAGCGGCAGTTGCTTTTTGATTTTTTTTTTTTTTACGCAGGTGTTTTGCGAATAGCGATCTTACAAATTTACAGAACCTTCCGGAAAGAAGGATGAAATAATCCAACTTGGATGGGGTTTTTATTGGGATTTTCTGTCGAATCAAGATGAAAGGTGCGGTAATCTTTAAGCCGTTTCAGTTTGATCATATTTTAACTTGAATGTACAATCAATTAAAACGACAACAGGTGATTAAAATTCGTTTTATTTTTGTTGCTAACGAGAGCCCAGTTATCGACTCTAAGGCATAAAATAAGGACAGAAAATGATTATATTTTTAAGATGATTTTATTAATGGTTTACATCATTTAATACTGACAGTTTTAATGTTTTAGGAGTGAACGACACTGTTAAGGTTAGTAAACGTGAATTCAAAAGACAAAGTCTAAACATTGTGATTATGATTATAATTATATGATCATGTACAAGACAGTACCGCGATTGAAATTTTTCCCGTTTAAAAATGTTACAGTGGAGTACTGTCAAAAATGAATTAAGATCTCTAATTAATGGAGCTAATTTATGTCATTTTAATCTCACCTAAAAGTTTCTTGTCAACGAATCATTAGAAAATAACTTTAAAATCAAACCTTGTTCATTTTGTCCATCACAGACATGTTGAGTTAAGTTTAGCGAAGAGCTTTGCTATGACTCGCTACGTTAGCGTCTTTGCTGTCATTAGCTATGCAGCTGGATGCTTCGCATTTATGTGGTAGGCTAATCTTTACGGAGGGCCAAAAGCGACAAAATTAAATGAATGAATGTACCATGAATTAAATAGAATTGCCATGAACTATGGAATTATGGGATTAAATAAATTTATTTATGGAATTAAATAAATCAATCCTTCTTTAAATCAATTATTCAAATTATTATAAATAAATAAATATATAATATATATATATATATATATATATATATATATATATATATATATATATATATATGTATTTATAAGTCATTCGTTTAATGATACATGTAATAAAATAGTTATTTAATGACACATTTATTTAATTACTTAATGGTATAGTCATTCATTTAATGATACATGTAATAAAATAGTTATTTAATGACACAATTATTTAATTACTTAATGGTATATCCATTCATTTCATTTTGCCACTTTTGGTCCTCCATAAAACTTAAGTTCTTTCTGTGGTAAGCATAGTTAGAGATGAAAAATTAGATTACCTCAGTCAAAAAAAAACAAAAAAACGTTTTAATTTACTGTAATCCGTTGAGCAGAATATTTTGACAACCTTACAATCAAAATTCTCATTTGAGGGACACAATGGGAAAGATGCGTAGTCGTGGATTGTACGTATAAAGTATTCTACATCCGCGTGTGCCTACTGACTCGCAGCCTGGTGTAGAAAAGGTTTTACTCACAGTTGGAAATGCTTATTTCTGGCTAAATGGCCACAACAGGGTGCCCCTTTTAAAATTCAAATGAACAACAACTCGGTAATGAAATGCGTCAGCGAGCTTGTGTGTTCGGAGGCTTCACAGAGGAGGCGAAGTCCAGTCCGCGCCATCACTCCAATTAGCCATGCAGGGTTTGGAATGTGTTTAACCTGAGCAGAGTTTAATCATGTCATTAACAAGACAGAGGGTGGGGGGGGGGGCAATTCTGCTGCAGGAAAAAAAAAAAAAAACAGTCTTTATTTGCGTGGCAAAGACATGGTTCGTGACCTCAAATTCAAGAAGAGCTTTGCCCACCTAGGGCATGTGTGTTTTATTTAGCCGCTCTGAATTCAAGTCTTATTACTGGCCGCATGTGTCAGCGCTAGCCCGCGCGTGCTCTCAGCTGATGACTTTTCAGCTCCGGTCCCACGCTCGACTTGTCTGCCGCCCGTCAACAAATCCCTCATCAAATAATCTTAGAGGACATAAGAGTTCGAAAGGGACGCATGGGATCGGGCAGCGATGGCGGGATTATAACCCGTCGCATTGTTGGGGCGCCGTTAGCCAAACACGCTCGAATCTTACTTGGTGGTAATCAACAGTGGAAGATAAAGATCAGCCATAGGCATTATTTTCCCTTCAGACTTGAAGAGTGACAGGCCCATTATGCGCCGTATGGGATTTATGCCATGATCATTTTTGATGGCCCGGACGTCCGTCATCGCCTGTAATGTTTTCTATGGTAATGACGCTTCCACTCTGCCTTTGGACCGCAAAGCTGCCTCGTGACTCCATCTTTTCTCCTGGAAAGTGATTGTTGACGGCTCCATTAAGAGGCGCAACAATATTTCCTCCGCGCTTGCGTTGTCAACCCGAGCGTATTTATGTCTTTGGCTCCGGTATGGGGATGGATTGAATTTACTTTCCTAGATGGGTGGCGGGTGATAGGAAATGACCTTGATACAACGTCCGGCCTATGAAACACAAACATACGTGACAGCGAGGACTCCAACTGAAATGAAAAAGCCGCCCTATGCATTCATTAGTGCTGTAAGCCCATCTGCGCTATCGCATGACAAAGTGCCTTGTTGTGCATTGTAAGTACAGTATCTTGATGGATCAGCTTGCATTAATCATGACCTTTCCAAAGGATGCCTTGCCACTAACTGGAATGCTTGTGTGGACTGTTTTTTTTTTGTTTGTTTTTCAGCGTTCATTTGAGACCACTGCACCAGGACACATAGCTACAGTGTACAGTGGGCTCCCGCTTTACGAGATTAATCCGTTCCGCGGTTGGGGTCGTAAGGCGAATTCGTCGTATGACGGGCAATCCAAACCTATGTTTAATAGCTAATGCGTTCAGAACCTCAGAAAATTGTACATATATATTAAAAATTGCTCACAAAATAGTATAGTAAGTGCTACGCATATATAATATACAGGAATACAATCAGAAAAAATCATAAATAAAAATATAGATAGGATTTATTCCCTAGTAAAGGTAGCCTACGCTAGGCTACCTTCGTATTTCTTGATTATCTCCAGATTCATTTCCTTATAAATCATCTTCTTCTCTATTTAACATCACTAGCAATCTTGGGACCCATGGCTAACCCTTTCAACTTTGAATTAAGCAGTAAAATGCACTATAAATACGCTTTTATAACCACTCACAATCGAACAAAGCTTTACCGTTCTGCCATTTTGAAACAAGTTAGGCCGACCAATAGCAGACCAGCATTGTAGTCACGCTTTGCATGGAAGTAGTTTTGCGGCAAAAGTAAATAAGTGAGATTACCTAAAAACTCCAGCAGATATAGGCTAAACAACACAAACCCAGTCAACCCCCTAGGGTCATGACAGTTGTTTTTGTCGCAAAGCTGGGAAAATACCTTGGAGGGGACAAAAAAACTCAGTATTCCACATCGCAACATGAAAATAGCGTAGGTCATGGACGTTGTAACACGGGGGTCCACTGTATCTTGTATTATAGCTATTGTGTAGCTACCTTGCAAGATGCTGAACAGGAAGTGCATAACGCAACAGCAGCATGGCTTTTACAACAAAACATAACACTAAACTTATATCATTTACTTACCTAATAAAGTCAAATAGGTAATTTTCTATAATATTCAGCCAAATGGGAATGCCTATTGTCTGTTTTTTGTGTGACTACCAATACTTCCAGGCAACAAATGTGAGAGGACCCCCCCCAAAGCTAAACATTTATCTGTTTCATACTTGGCTGACAGCTCCCTTTAACAATAGATGGGATGGATGTGACCCTCGGGGTTAGTATCTTTTGACACGTGTTTTTCACAGTGGGACTCGTGGCGGTAATTGCTTCCGAGGGGTCCCTAATCCCTTTTTACACTGCGCGTTGCACATCCAAAGCGGAAAACATGATTTATATTTGACACATGTCCTCTTTTCATCTTCGGTTTTTGTGACGATGTTGTTTATTTGGGCTAGCTCGGACTCTTGGGGAAGGAGAAATATTATTATTTTGGGTTGCTTCCCATGTTCAGTCGCTACACGGAAATTTATGTTTTGTTTCCATCAATGAGCGCAAAGATACAAGTCACACAATTCAAATTACAATTAATAATTGCCACACGAAGCCGGCGTCTCTTTTATTGCAGCTATAAACACTTGAGCATCATAAACACTTGAAATAAAATGTGAATATGCTGTGTTTTTCCCCGCTTTGACTCATCGTATAAAGCTGAATGCAAAGTGAAAACAATTTCTCGTCAATAAAATCATATTTCTGAGGTGAGAGCCGTTGAAACGGAGTCTGAAACCCACTTCAAGAAATACCAGAAACGGCAGAATTTAAAAACCGCTTCTTGCAGTTTCCCGGAATCTTCTTCAATCGTTCCTTGGTGCTAAAATTAGCGCGTAGTTTTTATCAGCGCGGTGAAGAATTTCCTCTCGAACTTGTTCGGAATGTGTGCAGGGCTTCAAAACACACCACAAGACCATCTTGACTGCTTGTGTTAGGCTGTGAATACTAAAACACGTTGCTTTGTTTGATGCCTCGTAGAGGACACAGCAACACATATTGAGAGCAGATCTTTTGTCTCTCTTTGTGGCTGACAGGTATGCAGGGATGCTCCTGCAGGGCCGCTGAAGAACGATCACGTCGGTAATAGTCGACGCGCCGCCGTATGGAAAAATTGACGATGAGCTGCGTGTGGTCCACATGGCTCCTAGGTGCATGGATTGTTCAAGAGGGCGCTGACCGTGAGTTGGAGTGGATATAACTATTCATTATTTATTATCTTCTAGAGAGGAACAAAAATTCCTCAGCTAACCAGTGAGCAAACGCGATTAACGTTGGCGCACTAACGTTTACCATTTAAATCCAGCAAACACTCGGTACCATTTAGTTCACAAATACATATAATGTTATATGTACATTATACATGTAATAGTGTCTTTAAAGTTACTTACAGACAATGCTTCAACACTATTCCAGGAGTAAACCTGAAAGTGAAGCTTCCTGTTAGCATCAACGAGGTTAATAACTTCCTGTTTATCATCTTCGTCTTGATGTACAGACTGTGCATACTTTTGCTCAAAAGTTTGACACCTAAAACTGTTTGAAGTAACATATTGTACAGTGGACCCCGGGTTACAGCGTTCCCCGGTTTACGTTTTTTCATCTTGCGATGTGGAATACTGAGGTTTTTCATCCCCTCTTTATGTTATTTTCCCCGCTTTGCGACAAAAGAAACTGTCACGACCCTAGGGGGTTGGCTGTATTTGTGTTGTTTTGTCAGGGTTTTTTAGGTAATTGCACTTATTTTCTGAAACCATCAATGGCTCCATGCAATGCGTCACTACAATGCTGGTCGGCCTAGACATTGCAAAATTTGAACATTGCTATTGTAACTTTGATTTAAATGAGAAATGATCCCAAACTTGTAATATCCTAAGCAATTTGGGGAGCCCTTCTATGTCGCCGCCATTGCAACACTGTGTACGTCTTCAAGAACGGTTCATGTACAAAATGGTGGTGAACACATGGTTCAGGCAGACCTTCCAGGCGGATACTTTTAGTCGATCTATTTTTAATTTCGACTAACCCTACTTGGTTGACTTTTTTGGTTACCCGGCCCTACGAATAACCTTCCCCCAGTCATCATTCCCCCCAATTGAGTGAGCAAATAAATGTATCCAACTTTCACCCAAGTTTTCATAGTTGACTCCAACTGATCAGCATCGGTCCTGCTATTCCACATAGGTCACTGCGACACAGTCACGCTAGGTTCGCTTCCAGAACAAAGCCATTGTTAAAGTTATTAATGACTGCACTCCGGGGTCGCACAAAGCCTGGGGATTTCTTTCATATTTCTGTGCAACACAAACAAAATCTTGAAAGTGGGGAGCAAAGAATCATTGTTCTTTTGCTCCCAGGCTCCCCCTACAGCACCTACAGGAAATGCGTGCTCGCCAACAAAACTCGTCTTCATTATCAGCAGGTTTTCCAGATGCGTTAATCCCAATCTCCATGTCCTGCTTATTTAATGGAAGCGTCAGAATTTCTTTACGAAACGCCCCAAACTATTTGCAAACTCATTGTGACTTTAGCTGCTCGACAATCCAATCTACAGCTTTGTTTGTCGCCTCCCTCTGCAAAGTTAGATTAATAAATGAGAATTCATTGGAAGGCATATCTGCGATTAAAGTGATGCGGTGGGGGGGTTGGAAAACAAAAGCATCTCCCTGACAATGCATGTTTTACAGCTCACCGACAGCCGCCGGAATTAAGTGATGCAAACACGCCAAATTGAATCAATTTGCCGCCTCTAAATGGATGTGATGCGCGGCGCCTGAACGCTCGAATGAATCCGAGAGAATTTCTGCGTTTAATAATGTTGTTTTTGTTTGCGCCTTTCTTGTCCTGGCTCGCTTGATGAAGCTTCCAGAAGATGGGGCGTGAAGAGGATATCAGATAACAAGGCTTTGGGAACGAAGCGACGGGCCGCGGCGGAGCGTCGCGACGGGGACGGCCGGGGCGGAGGTGAGTGGAGCGAGCGAACGGATAAGAGGCCATGCGGAAAATGCGTCACGCGAAACCATGCGTGGAATTGCCCAAAAACTCGAAATACGGGAGGGGCAACAGCTCTTTTTGACGGACACGCCTAAGCGCTTGCAGGTGTACTTGACGGATACAAAATACAGTAAAATTGAAATCATCCTATCATTGGCTAAAATAGCCAGGCACAAAAGGAAAACAAAACTTTACCCTTCGCTTTTCTTTTTTCTTGACATTGTCAGTTGCAGTTGATAATAATGGGAGCCTATTTCACCAAAGGGATGCTCTTGACTTGTCCACTATCCCAAATCACCTTTCCCCATTGAAATAAATGGAAATGTTTGTAATCTGTTCACGTGTCCCAAGAAAAGTCAAATAAGAACTGTTGTAACACATTTTTATGAAGAAAAATAGGATTAGTAATACACCAATATTGAGCACACAAAATCACAATTAGATTATTGTCCCGAGTGGTTCAGTGTTTTAACTTTAGTTGTTTATTTGTTTCACAGAGGGTAAAAAAATTATCCTTATTGGTGGTGTCGTTTACTGTCTTCAAGTGACTCTCTTGTCTTCAAATTAAGTTGCGTAAGGTTTGTCTGTACCAAAACATTGATTCTAATTTAGTTAGCCTGTTTATGGGTTTTGCATTCTGGATTACCATTAAGATAGTAGACATTTGTAGAGCAAAATTAATGAGGTTTGGCTGAATACGCATTGTTTAATTCTCTTGTCAAAATTCATCAGTAATAGTATTAGTCAACAGAAACCGCATTTTCCACACTATAGGGTACAACCAAAAGCCTTAAATTTTCTAAAAAAAATATCAGTGCCTCATCTCGTGCGCCTTATACAGTGCGGAGACTGTTCATTTTCATTTTCGGGGGACGAAAAAAAACAAATATTCCCATGTAAATTCTTCCATTTTTGCCTCTGCATTTCAGTTATGAATGTATTTGTTACAATTAAAATGAAAAACTCCTTGTTTGAAATGTTGACATTCTATATATGCATTAATTTTGAATAAATTCATTTTGCGATGACACAAAAAAGTTTTTGCAAGTGAAAGCGCAATTTTATAAAATAAATCCAGAAACCCTTTTTATATTTACAAAAGCATATTTTCAGGTTTTGGTTGTATCTTGATTAAAAAAAAAAAGTGTAGTATTTAATTAATCGAGATTATATTTGTTTAAACTCTTCTTCTTGGCATTGTGCTAAACAGTGTTTAATGTAATTGAGGTATTTTTTTCCCCATTCTTCAGATACGACTTTCTGATTGTCTCTTAAAAAGTTTGACTGACATCTGATTGTTTTGTTGACATTGCATTCAGCGCAGCTCCATCTAGAGGATGCCTAACGCAACCTCAGCCACCACTGTAGCTTCTATTCTTTGCGCCTTATAATACGGTTCCTCCTATATATTAAAAGCCTTAAAATAGGCCCTTCATTGAAGATGCATTTTATAATCCAGTGCACCTTAGAGTGCGGAAACTATGGTACTTGAAATCCTATGATAATGGAGTATTTGTTCATTGTTACTTCCCACCGCTGTCATCTGTTGACATATTGATCAAGAATTGTGCGGGCTGCCTGCGACACATAACGATCAACACGGAATACAAAGCTTCCAACCGCGAGGACACATTGACAGACCTGTGATTAAATCAAGAACGGCGGCCACGTCGTCGACGACAATGATGATCACGGCGCGGGCACTTATCAACGTCGCCGCCAATCTCCCCGCCGCCGCCACGGCGCACTCCTCCATGTTGAAGTCCCCCGGTTGCTGATGGGGCGAATCAATCTGAACCAAAACCAAAGTGTTTATCAAAAAAGCAAGCGGACACCTCGCGCCGACTCGCGAATAATTGTTTCCAAGCATTATGCTTTGGCTGTCAGTCACCGGTGCGCGCGTTGGCTGTAATACATCTGCATTAAAGCGGCCGCTGGCACGCTGTCACGTACGCCGCGCTGTAAGCCGTTAAATACATAAATGGGGTTTAAATGAACACACACCCCACTTGTCTCGCTCGCTTTGCCGAGTAATTCATCTCACAACTCTGTGATTCTGTTATGCAGTCAAATTGACAAGTAATCCATTGCTGGTGTCCTTGTTGTCAACATTAAGGTCATTGCGCAGTGTCGTATTGAGCCAATGCGCGTACGGCGTTTAAGCGTCTTGGTAGAGACGCCATACGTGAAGGAACCTGCGTGTGCTAATAGGAGGAGTGTTATGAACCTCTGTTTATTGCAGATATATATTGTTTATATATATATATCACACACACACACACACACACACACACACACACACACCGTATTTTCCGCACTATAAGGCGCGCCGGATTATAAGGCGCACCTTCAACTAATGACATTTTAAAACTTTTCCATATATAAGGCACACCGGATTATAAGGCGCATCGTCAGCTTTTTAAAAAAATTAAGGCGTTTAGGTACGCCATATAGTGCGGAAAATACGGTATATATAAGGCACATCGTCAGCTTTTTAAAAAAATTAAGGCGTTTAGGTGCGCCATATATTGCGGAAAATACGGTATATATAAGGCGCATCGTCAGCTTTTTAGAAAAATTAAGGCGTTTAGGTGCGCCTTATAGTGTGGAAAATACGGTATATATAATTCCCATTTTTTCATTCTAGGGTTAGCAGGAGTCCTTTTTTGCAAAGCAACACAATCATGTTGGACTGATGCAAGGGAAAAAACAAAAAAATCCATCAAAAGGAATGGGACGGAGCCCTACCGCAAATCATGGAAGCACTGTGAGTAATCTTAAACCCCATATAAAAAATGTTTAGAATTTTCTCTTGAAATGATTTGAACCATAAACATTTTACAAAGCGTACATCCTTAGATTATTGCAGTGTGTTACACCCCCACAAACACGCAGTAACTATTGAAGAGATTGAACCATTTTTTGTTTTCTTCCCTTTGTGTTTGTTTTGTTAAAACAATGAATACATAAAATCAGTTGATTTAGTCTCGTCCTCCTTAGGAGACTGAAAACACCAAGAAAAATCAAAAGGTAAACCTGCAATAGATATGGTCAAAAAATGAAAATCCACTTAGTAGAGGAATAATTGATTTTAAAGGAAAAAAAATGCAAGAATATAAACATGTAAACCTGAGATAGAAACATTCATTGTCATAAATGAAAATCCGCAAAAGAATGAAGCTTCAATAACCAAACTGCGCCGCAGCAATGGAACACTGTACAGTATGTTTACATGCAGTTTATGATTTTCACAACAGATAGATAAATACAGTATGCTACACAAAAAAAGGTGTCGTGAACGTTGAGCCGCAGTCGAGCAAGGGAACACCAAATGGCTTTTACAATTACGTATCTATTAACAAAAAGTCTCTGTCGTCACTTTTAATCCCAGCACCTTCCCTGAACCATAATCCTCTTTTTTTTTTTTTTGCTGAATCACTTTGAATCCTTTGTCGCATACTTTCAAACCTGTTCAGCACCTGTCAGGGCATTTTCCGAGCACCGCGATCCTAATACGTGTTTTTTTTTTTTTAAAGTGCACTCGGGCTTTAAATAGATTACAGCTCATTATCCCCAATCACATTTCAGAATGAGCTTGGAAATGGGGGAGCAAACGGCTTTAAAGTATTTCATGGAATTTATACAAGGGTGATGCAAATTGGATTATTTGTCTTAATTATAACTCTGGAGTTGGGAGGGGCGGTATATCAAGGTCAAGATCAAAATCTACAAACGTATCCTTTCAAACCGCACCCAATTACATAACATTTTAAACTAACAGAGCACAAGAGGCAAAACCGACCAAGGTGATAGTGGGGAAAAAAAATGAATCCGACCAAGTTCCGACAACCGGAACAAAACGTGTTCAGAAGGTCGAAGTGCTTCTCTCAGCTGGCGTGGCCTTTTGCTTGTCTTCATTGAGCCGGAGCGCGGACCTACCGCCGCGATCTCATTTGTTTTTACCTGACACGTTAGGACATCGTCACATTACATCCGGCAAATACATTGTGACAAGTATTGGAGCGAGTAAATATCAACTTATACGGCTCGATAGTATCAAACCATGCAAAGTCGGCCTGCGCCGTCGTGGGAGTGAACAATGCCATCTCCCAGTGGCTCATTTCCTTGAACATCCCCGCAGGAGAGAAGCTCGGCCCACATTGCGGAGATTTCTTTCCAAATTTTATTTAAGGCCTTGTAAAACTTTGTTCAATTTCTAAACACGGCGCCGTAAAGCATCAGTGGGGTGAAATACTGCCGAGCTCTGGCGGCGTCTCAAAGTGCCCGCAGCCGCACGGACGGCGTCGAACGCGCGCGGTAACACCGTGGCGTGCCTATCACCGCCGCCGCGGTTGATAAGTTACCTTCCCGCACGCACTTGACAGATACGAGCGCTGTTTTTATACCCTGTCAATAAAAGTGATTTACCGGGGAATCAATACCACGCTCGCCCGTGCGCTGACAGTCGGCTGTCCGAAATTTATGGCGAGCAACATACGGGACATTTTTAGCTTTAACATTTACGCAGGCAGCCATTGACTAAACCAACAGCCATTTCCTGAAGGGAAAATGTTGGATGACATTTAAAGCCAAGAAAAGAAAAACACATTATAGCCCCGTACGCTTGCAGTGATGTTTCTCATCGCAATATTCCCAAGCGTACAAGTAAATCATCTCCAAACATGTCTTTTCTATAATGAGCGGTACGTCTGAAATGTTACAACGGATCGCCTTGCTTTTATGTCAGTGGTTGTCGGTCGGTACCCCTGTGAAATGTTTGAAATACACTCCGACCAGTCCAAACATCTTTGGATGGATCATCTGGGTTTTCCCTGCTAACGACTGCGCCAATTTAAAGAATTCATGACTTTTGTTTCGTGTTCCATTTAATTTGCTCTCAGTTTGAAAAGAAATTGCATTTCTTTGCTGATAGCTGCAGAAACCCTGTTAAAACCTCACTACCCCCCTGAAGTACCTTCATGTTCCCCCAAGGGCTCTCGTACCCCCATTTTGGCACCATATTCTTATATTCTAGTTTCTGAGGGAATTTCCTCTATTCTTGTATTCAACTTTTGCGGGGGGGAAACAAACATCTGCTCTAACACTATTATCCATCTGTCACCCTTGTTCCTCCCCGCTTTCCTCGATGGATTCCTCCTCCTGGCCTCCAACATGCAATAACCATCATCTTCCATGCCAATGAGCCATGTAGTCAGACTGCCGACAAAACGGTGGCACTTTATCCCTTGTAACAGTGGAGCTTGGACAGGCGATGAGTGGGTGGAACCCCCCTAAGAATGTCATTTGGGATACCCCCTTGACCTCCATGGTCAGGGATTGTTGAAGCGTAGTTGCTAGCGGACAACAAGCACTAAATGCACACATGAAAAATTCCTGCAGGGAGGATTCGTCTTCTTTTTTTTTTAGATGAACTTTCCGCTCCACCGGAAGCAAGTTAAGAGTATTTTCGCATCCATATTTATCGGTGGAATGAAATTAAATTTCTTTGCTTGATAAGCAGGGTGGTCTCCCTTGGCCAGCCGCCCACGCGCAACGGCATCTTGCGGGACCGAAGTGACATTTACTGGTAAATTTGCATGCCGCAGCTCATTAGCTAATTAGCAATCTACATAGCCTTCAGTAAAGCGCAGTTAACTTTGTCCTCAGGTGAAGGATTCTCCCACGGCTTGTTTAACAAGCTTACGAACTTGATCGGACCAGTCTTAAAGTTAAATGTGACGTGCCGTGGTTCCTAATAGGCAGTGGAAGTTTGCAGGAATTAAAACTGTCAAATATTATACTATAATTATGCCAGATTAACAGATTAATTGTAATTAATTCATTACAGTAATAGTAAAAGCAATTTTTGAGTCGTAATGGTACTTGTAGTTTTGTTATGCAATGCATGATGGGTAACCCCGGCTCCGGATTAGGTGTTTTGCTACGTGCTATGCTAATAAGGAGTTCATCATTTTGTATTAAGTAACAAAGAGGAGTGAAAGATACATACACACATATATATATATATATATATATATATATATATATATATATATATATATATATATATATATATATATATATATATATACAGTGGTACCTCGGTACTCGACCATAATCCGTTCTGAGGTGGTGGTCGAGCACCGATTTGTTCGAACACCGAAACCATTTTTCCCATAAGAAATAATGGAAAGTATGTGTGCACAAGTAAATGTGCACAAGCAGTACATGATAAAGATAAAGATAAAGATAAATAAAGCATTATAAACCATTTTGTATAATTTACTTACGTTTTGGAGAGTGGTTGATGGCATACAGGAATGGATGTGGAGAGGACGGGAGGGAGTTACTCCTTCCATGATGACGCTAGCTAACTGCGACGCGAGGTACACCGCGTTCATATTTTGCTATAATTTCCTTCTTCGGTTCAATAGTGGTCCTCATTGTTTTCCTCTTTGCCTTCCCCTTATCACTGTCTTTCTTTGGACCCATTATTAAGGGCTAGAGCAACACGAAAAAGTTTAAATCCGGGAAGAAATACTCCAACAAACGTCTTACTCCGCTGGCGGTCTGAGTTGAACTGGCGCTTACCCGCTGGCCGAGAAGGGCCGAGGAGCGCGTTCGGGTCGGCTCGGCTCGGCTAGGCTCGGCTAGTCGAGAACCGAAAATCTGATCGAGGTCCGATGCATTACCTACTTGATTTTTTTGGTCGAGCACCGATTTGGTCGAGTATAGAGGCGTTCGAGGACCGAGGTACCACTGTATATATATATATATATATATATATATATATATATATATATATATATATATATATATATATATATATATATATATATATATTTGTGGTGAATTTTACTTGAAAAAAATGCACCTTTAAAAAAGCTAGAGTGATATTGTACTTTGTGAGGAGGAGCTAGCTTAGCAAAGAGGATATATATATATATATATATATATATATATATATATATGTATCGTGGTGAATTTTACTTGAAAAAAACGCACCTTTAAAGAAGCTAGCGTGATATTGTACTTTGTGAGGAGGAGCTAGCTTAGCACAGGAGCAGATTGAGATCGGTTTATCACATAAATGCAAAGCTGCATCTGCACGGCTTCATCAAAACGCCATCATTTGCCCACATCACGTGTCTTCGGGAGCTGTGAATCTCGCTCCTCCTCTAGGAGCCGCGCTAATATTTACATCAGCGATAAAAGTCATTGTTGTGCAGCCCACTCTAAATCTGAGGCTTGCTACTGTCGCAGATGACAGAGGAAGACATAAAGCATCCCTTGCTGTGATGGAGCGCTCCCGATACTTTTATTGGGTCGCGCTGTCTGACTCTGCTCTAACGCTGTGTGATTCTACTTGGCTTTGGGTATCATGGCGTTGCATAAAAAAAAAAAAATCCAGATGAATGATGATTTTGCATGCTGGAATCTGAATTTAAAAGGACACTTTGTTGAAGCTATTAATGATGTCGTAGGGTATTTTCTTCATTACTTTTAATTGTGTCAATATTTAACCCGCCAGATAACTTTTATTTACTTATATTTTTTGGTCCAGTCAATTTTTTGCGCCCTGTGTACTGTAAATACGAGAAACCAATTAAAACAGAGTTGAATCTATTGACATTCATGTTCACGGTTTTAAAAATAGCACAATTATGGTAAGAAAAAATATTACAATACAATATTTGGATCACTTTAACTTGTTTCTTTTTGTCAACCTTAAAAAGGACACATTTTTTGGTATTCTTATACAATAATAATCTTATCAATGATTGGAGTGGCAAGTGGGGGGGGGGGCACAAAATATTTTCTCTTTCCTAGGCTTTACAAATTATACTTGAGAAGCTCTGCTTTAACCTAACATTGTGGGTTATTTTGCACCCCCCCCAAAATACTACACAAGATACTGGATCTTACATTGGGTTATTTTCAACCCAAGTGATTTTAGATGTTATTTGATTCTTAGAAATATGCTGTGCCAACCAATTAATTTTTTGAACAAAAATTCGACCAAAAACGTTTTTGTTTTCAATGACAACTCACACCTCAAACGACGAGTAAAAGTACAAATTTAATGCGCGCAATGTTTAGTCAGTTATTTATTTATCTGACAAACCAATACCAGAACAGAACATGTCATGTAAATTTGTTATAAATAGTTCTTGGTGAGAATTAAGACCATATTTTCACGTCAAACTTGAAGTCGTTAGGCTAACTAGTTAGCTAGCTCGCTAACTAGCTAAATAGTGGATTTTTACAAGACTTGCACATCACAGGACACAGGAAACATCCGCACGAAAAGTCCAAGCGAGACAGAAGTCAGGGAGTTCGAAGGAAAAACTTTCTGATGTGCGGAAAAGTGCGTTGACCTTCAACGGGCCACGCCGTAGTGCTGATTTCAAGCTAAACGCGCGGGTAGTAGCCAGCGGTGTGTCGAGTAGAGTCTGCCAATTGCTCCGCGGGCCAAACGGAGACGAGTCCTTGCCATCTGGGGCGCCCGAGGCAAGGCCGGAAACCACTAGCTGAAAGTTTCTTCCTCATTTATTCATCTGCTCATTTTGTCTTGTGAACGTATTAAAACGCCTTCATTCAACATGTGTTGAAACGTCTTTGGAAAAGTACCAATACGATTCCTTTACTTGTAAGAGTAGACAAGCAAAACCAAATTGCGAAATTTACAGGACAAAAATAAAACGAGAAAAAATTTGTGGTCTCGTTTTCATAACTTTAGAACAGTGTTCTCAAATGGGGGTGCTCGAGATTTTAAATGAAACATGCAAAAATCCTTTAAAAATAATTACTGAATCGTTTCAGGAAAATATACATTCTTATTCAATTTATTCAATTCAATACTAAACTGGTTGGACACAACTGTGGCACAAACATTTATTTATAATTATTATCTTTTTGAGAACAGGTATAACTTTTTTTTTGATTATACGAACAAATATTTATTAATAACACGGAATTATTTTTTTACGGGAGCAGATCTCTACTGTAATACCAAAACAGTATTTATTTTGTATGTTTATTATTTTTTCTGTGAACAAGTATTTATTTATAATTATGTATTTTTGGGAATGGGTGTGACACTTCGCATTGCTGCATTTTTTTTGTGGAAAAATATGTTTTTGTAAGTTATTTCTTTTTATAACAGATTTCTCCTGTAATCCAAAAGAGGTCGCTTTAGGTTGATTTTTTTTTTTTTTTTTTTTTTTTTTTTTGGACCAAATTTTTGAAAGAGTCTAAAGGTTAAATCAGACACTGATGGCATATTTTGAGTCATTTTTTAATTTATTTTTCTTTTACCCCATAAAGGCATTGCTTTAGAATATTGAATCAAACAAAGGATGCAATCATGAAATTTTCCCATATTTTTGATCATGCCATGCCTGATTATCAATACACTTAAAATGTGTTTTAAGGGTTGGTTATAAAAGCGAAAAACTCAAGTATATTGCAGGAAATCTACTTCCTCCAAATACTGTATTTGTTGTATATAACTTTCAGAACTGCTTATATTTCATGTGTTCCACTCTTCGCACATGCATAGACTAAGTGATTTAAAGTTAAACCGAAAGCTCCTATGCAAGATGCTGCAAAATGCGACTTCCACTAAACTTTTTTTTTCCCACAAGTTCAAATCAGTTTGTCGACTTTGCCTAGCTTGGCAAGAAGCAGCGGACTGCATGAAAATGAGCATTTATTCAGATTTTTTTTTTTAAATGGCTTGCTGTCTTTATTCAGGCTGATTTTTTTTTTTTTTTAATGGCTTGCAGTCGTAATGCAAGAGGGAGTCATTTGCTTTTGTGTATATATCTTCTCCTGATTTACATGGGATAACGGTGGCAAGGATAAATATTTTCGGCGGGTGATGGGGGGGAACAGATGTCTGTTTAAATGTCATGTTTGTCGCCGAGGCTGCTCTGACATTTCCGTCTCAGACTTTCACCTCTCGGATGTGTTTTGCCGTGACTCATTTAGCGGAATCGGGTAGAGCCGCGGTTGTGAATAAATATGATCTAATTGATAGCTGACCTCTCACATTAACAAGCAAATGGGAGCCGAGCACGGGCGGGGACGCGACTTAACCGTTTGCGTATGCATCATCCCTTTCCCCCGCGTGGACCGCCTTGGGTGCGCGTGTTCGATTCCCACCGCGCATGCGGTCGGGACAGCTGGTGGCCGCGGATATTGATAATGGCAACGGGAACGCTCAGCTTCTTGTCTTATTAATCACACCAGGCTGAGCGCTGACCTTTCCCCGAGCCCACTGCTTGGGGCTCGGCCGTATCCCTGGCTTCCTCCCGCTCGCACCCCTCCTCCCCCGTGGGAGTAGGAGCCTGACATCACTCACCCGCCGTCCGCTAATGTCAGCCCCGAGCCCGGCCGCGGCGGCTCACCGGCCCCGCCTGGCGCCCCGGACGCGGCCCGGGATGACAGAGACATTGATCATTCGGGAAGCGAGAGTTGTCTGGGGGTGGCCGGGTCGACGCGTGGGGGGGATGTGGGGTGGGGGAGGGAGACGGTATCGGAATATAACGCCAATTGTGACTGGTGAGCCTAATTACATCTCGCATCTGGGCCCTAATGAGCAAATCAACAGCTATTATTGATCAAGGATCAACCGGCCTCGAGATGCTCCCCGATTGGCCGAGAGCATTCACGTGGGCCGCTTGGTTACGCGGGCAAGGGACGACTAATGACTCATTCAGAAAACTCACATGAATCAGTTTATTAGCGCTAAACGCCAACTTGGCACGTCGGGAATTTGGATGCAATGGAGAAAAATGAAGCGATGAGGTCACGTCATCTTTACTCCAGTGTCCATCTTTTCTTTTTAGGCTTGGCAGAAGCCCAACAATGTTGCGTCCATGCAGAAAAAAATGTCCTTTAAATGGACATTTTCTTTTTTCATTGCCCGCTTACAGCAATAGTGAACACACACACACACACACACACACGTATATATGTATATATGTATATATATATATATATATATATATATATATATGTCCAAAAAGTGTCATGTATCTCAGCATCAGATAAACAATTCCTAGTCTAATTAATAGCCTTATAATATTGCGATATTAACTGATTAAAACAGTCTTTCATTAAACCCCCGCTAGGGCAATTTCCTTGCTCCGTTGATTACAAAATGGGGCTCACTCTTTGATGAGAATCCAAATAGAGAATTAAAAACACTTCCAAAGCTGCCACCACGATTGCTCAGGTGGGAGAGACTAACAAGATAATAAATAGGAAGTCAAATTGGAGTGGAATTCATTGTCATACGAACAAGGGGAATAGACTTTGCTCCTTGTACCTCATCAGAAATTGCTAAATGAAAGATGTGCAAATAAAGAATAAAAATGCGGGCGGGAAAGTTTTCAAGGTCGCTATTTATTCAATATCTCATTTTTTTTCACCATTCGTGCAATTGGTGAGGATTTGCATGATGGTTTCCGTACGGGTTGACATCGCTTGTTCAGGTTAATCGGAAATGTTTATTCGGCGGGGTCTTTGCGACACGTTTTATTGACATTTTGCTGTCCGTTTAGACAAGAAGAGCGCAAACAAAATAATCTCAAATCAAAGTGATTAAAGTGCAACGAGATGTCAGGACGCCTCAGCAGGCTTGTTAAGTTGTCAGGCGTTTGTTTGATTACCTTTAATTGCCTTTGACGCTGTCGGCTTTCTCGCAATGCGCTTTGACAAATCACATAGCGGCAAAAAAAAAATCAAATCAAATGCTTTTCTCGCATTGGCGATTCATGGCAAAAGCGATGCGGTCCGCAGGAATCTGCTAGGCCGGCTCGTGGAAAGAAAAAAAAAAAACGCAAACGAAGAAAGACATCAAAGTGCTCGTTGATGAGGATGCGCTAACATTAGCTAAAATAACTCAATTCAAATTATTCCAGGATAAAAGGGTGAGGGCGGATTGCAAATCAGCACTTATATTTGTGGAAGCGGACGCAACTTTCAAATTCCTCTTTAACGACCGCTTTCGGCAGCCTCAACGCCGGTCCGTTAATGAGGACCCTCTCGTTGATTCGGCCCCCCGAGAACAAACGAGTTCCATTTTGTAATAATGATTTCTGAGCTTTGGCCTTGATGACTTTCCTTTGCTTTTGGAATCAACTTTTCCGCTCCCGTATACGGCCATTGAAAATGTCACCCCCCCCCCCCCCCCCCCCCCCCCCAATTCTCCGTACTCGTTGAAATCGCCCAGCGCCACGCGTGATTCATGCGTGTTTACCTGTGTTGTCTACCGATGTGTGTTTAGAGAATGGCGCCCCAGCAATACAGATTTGCCAATTAACCTTGATGTCACTGTAATTACCGAGTCACATCAGTAAAATGAATTAATTTCCCAAAAGGACTCCGCAACAAAATTACCTTCTCTCTTCCCGATGAGGGCCAATATGGTGTCTGATAATTAGCCGAGGCCAAAGTAAGCCGCTGCCATATTTCTGTCAACGGTTATGTGTATTCTATGTAATCCGCCACTAGGGGGAAATCCGCTAAACCGAATCCCGCCTACTTCCTGTAAACTGCGACGCGGCCGTGATATTCCGCCACGGGAGCCACTTTTTCAATTAATATGTAAATGATTCGTTCGAAAAACAAAAATGACGCGCGACGGCTTTCCCCAGGTGGTGCGGGAGCAAGAAAACTGGTGAAAAGTAGAAAAAAACTTTCTGGAGACGTTCGGGGGCCCTCGCGGACGAAACGGCGTCGCATCAATCATATTAAGATATAATTAAAGCTTCAATCTCGTTAGATGTTTGATTGATGTTTTGTTTAATCAGTTCGATAATTCAGCCTCGGCTCATTAATTAGCGATAATGAATCAATTTGGAATATTTATCGTACGGGTTTATGGATGCGTAAAGTTGTATTGCGAGGGGGTGGTTGACTCCGCCCCCAATGTGCGTCTCTGGCTTTTGCAAATTTTGTTGCTTCTTACTCAGTTTTAGTAGGGATATTCTGCGCTAACAATATATGCAGTTTTGTTTCTGGACCTAAGCAATTTACAATGAAGAATGGATAAAAATAGAATACAATGTGGACTCGTCAGACCACAGCATATTTTTCACATTTTTCACATGTAACCCAAAAACATTGTCACATTTATTTTTTTTTTGCAAGAAGTCTTCACCTTTCCTAGTCTTCAGTTGCCCCCATCTAAGCCTTTTTTGTTGGAGGCAAATAACATCAGACTGTCATTTTCTTCTCCATTTTGAACTCTCCGCTTCACTATCTTGTAACATTCTGCCGTTTATGCAGCGCAAAATAGTTGCACTCATTTTTTTTTTAAATAACTTGCAAAGCAAAAGCAATAAACAAGGTGAATAAAAATAAAAGTTTGTGATGCTTCCCAGCATTCACAAAATAAGACTATAACGCTTCATAAGTGTTCAGGGAGCCATCCTGACTAAAAAATAAAACACAAAGCCTGTTTTGTGCCTAAAGCCAACCTCTTTTTTTTTTCGTGGATAAATTATTAACTAAATGTTTAATAGCTAGTAAAAAGAAGCAAGCCCGCTGTCACTGGGATTTTTGCATTCAGGACCTGAACTCCATTCAGAACCTAAATAAATCCGAGCATTCATTTCAAGGTCATTTCATACCTTCTAATTTGTTCCGTAAAAACCACTAGCTTGTAACGTTAGCGTAATAGACACGAGCATTCGTCGAAAGCTTAAAGACTGGACGGCGGCTAAATAACAAGTGCCAGTGGAGTGGACGCAGCCAGCAGGAAGTGTTGAGTCAATTAGGCATGAAGAGAAACAGCCCGCATTTGAATAAACGCAAAACGCGTTAAGCGAGTCTTGACCAAAGTCACAGGCTTGACCCTTGCCCTCCCTCAGCTCCACATCATTATACCTTCCACTGCGGACCCCCCCTCTGGGTCCGTGTTCCCATTCAGACCCGGGCGGACTAATTGCTTTTCAAACGTCCTAAAGAAAGAAAAGTTTTTGCTTGTGTGCCGTTGGTATGCATTTCACTGCGTCAAATAAGACGATGATGTGAGAACAGGACCCTTCCCCGTGCGACGGGTCATTTCATATGCTGGGATTGCGTCAGGTGCCATTTAGGGCGGCCATTTTGCAGCTCGCTGTTAACTGAAAGTGACATCAGGTAACACGCAATCACGTTTCCGCTTGCTAACGTCACAGGAGTCAACTCACAAAACAAGGGGCTAAAATGGCCGCCCCATCACGTGACTAGAAAGGGGTGGATTCAACTCATTCAATGCCAGGGACGTATTTTCACGATTTTTAAAAGTCTGTACAGCTATGTTGAAGCAGTGTTGCTTTGTTTTGCATGCTATTTTTTATGAAATTCAGTTTCGAAGCGTGAAATACAGAATACATTTTAACAGAGAATCTTTGTTTTGGAGTTTTTCCCTCCAAATATTAAAAAAAAAGAAACTTGTGACTTGAGCACATTGTTTCTCAATGTACAATGAAACGCCCCCACAAAAAAAGCACAACAATGTGTTTTTGTGCCTAAAATAATCTTAGTTCATGAATCAAAATGAAAAAAAGCAAAAAAAAATACCAAAACAAAACCCTGTTATGAACATGCCAGGCCTCTAGTTGGCGATGTAGCTTCAGACATACGCAAAAAATGCATTTTTGATCAATCACTCGTTGTTACTAATAGTTTTTTTTTATCAGTTTTCTGCGAGTGTCAAAAATAGCCTCAGTTTGAGCATATTCGTATTTTTAAATGAGCGCCTGTGCTAACGCGTACGTTTTTCATCCTTGATTGCGGCCTCCTTGTTTAAAGAACAAAAGCAAAACGTGTAAGACAGAGCGAGCGTCGTCGTGCTCACTCAAGCGGCCGGCGGAATCATTAGGACCGCGAGCTCTCCTCGTCGTCGTTTCTCGCAAATGTATGCACGCCATCGTTGTTTACATCACTTATTTCGATGTGGCATTTGCAAATAAAGTCAATTTTGAGCACAGTTGATGTTCAAAACATTTTTTTTTTTTTTTTGTGTGAGCAGCGATGAAATTAGGCGGCGGCGAAGATGCGAGAAGAAGCCAGCAGCGACGGCTTGTGTAAAAGGCCGTGTGCGGCGTATTGTAAAATGACAAGTGACTCCGCTGTGAATACGCCGACTATTTATTTTTTAAATATTTTTATGATGAAACCACTGTTGATGTAGCAGGCCAATTAATATAAGAAACAGTAGACCCATTTTTCTACTTATTGGCCACAAAGAAAAAAAAAATTGACCTAACACCTCTTTTATTGATGAAATAAAAAGATGAAGCTCTATGTTTATACTCACTGAAATATGACACTTGTGTGTGAGTTTTAATTAGTAATCAAACAGCAGTCAGTGTAGCAGAAATAAAGAGCTAACGGACATTTTGGGAGGTTGTAATTATTTGGAAGTATCAAGGCTAAAAACTGTAATCATTTTTACGCTAGCATTAAAACGCCACTTCTTCATAAAGATTACAAAATATCAATTGTCTATTTAACGAGGCTGTGTGAATATTTTTTTCAGCGGGCTTTGACCCATTATGAAAAGGAAAAGACGGCTTGTCTCCTTCAGCCCTTGAATTTGAACCGCGGCAGTATGTTGCTGAATGTACAATGTAGAAACGCCAAAGTAGCCAAAAGTAGGATGTTGTCATTATAATAACACACCGTGTGTTTTAATTGGACAGCTATGATCCATATCACCACTAGACTTTTTCTAGATAATAGGATTAACTTCCAAGTTATTTGATACTAAAATTTCTCTACCAGTCAAACAATTGGCTACATTGTTTTATTTTCCAGTTAGGATCCATCTTAAAAAGGATTTATTAAAAAGGCCCATGGGTTAGCGGAACGAAATCATGGCGCCGTAGCGATCGGAGGCCTACTCACAGAACAAAGCGAGCGCGAGCAAAACGTCGCTTTGGTTGAAAACAACAATCCCGCAACGACCCGCGTGCGTCTGATGAAGCAGGACGAGGACCAAACGGAGACGAGTCCCGCCTGAATAAACATGGACAGAAATGGATCGAATCAAAGGGACGCGGGACGTCCGCAAATGGAGGCTGTGACTCCAATTAAATCCGCTCAAAAAAACACAATAAAAAAAAAAAAGAATTTTGGCCGGTCGTCACGTACTTTGGGCATCAAATTAACGCGTGCGCGGCGTGTGTGTGTTTTTGCGGCGGCGTGGCTCTTGAGGGAGACAGATGGGACGGACGTCCACCAAGCCGCGGTGCTTTCTCTCCGCATGACTTCCCGCCGCAGTCTGTGACGTGTTTTAGTGCCAGAGCGTCTCGCGTCCTCGCACACATACACACAGGCGCACAACAACTATTCTTTCATTAATCATCTGCATGTGTAAATTAGGCATGAAAAGCGAGTATTTGGAGCATAAAAACTTGGAATGCGGTCCTTAAGCGTGTCCCGCGGTCATAAATTGGATGATGGAGGGAAGTTAACGAGCTTCTGTCTGTTTCTCGGGTGGAAATGTCACCAGGGCTCACTCAGCGTGGAGCTTTGCGGTTTGCTATTGATCAGGAGGAATTGTAAAAAAATCAAGTTGGGTTAGAATTATTTTGGAGTGTTCAGTTTTAAGACAATTTTGACATTTTTGGGAAAAAAATTAGTTATCAATTTTAGGGCATATGAAACTACTTTTTTCTTATGCTTTGGACCCTGTGGTTCAGTGTGGCTTAAAGTCCAGTGCCGCTTATTTATTTATTTTTCTTTTGTACTAGTCACCAGGGTCTCCTGGTGATGGGAGACGAAATAAGATGCGATTGAAGTATTGATTAGCGTTTGAACTGCAATTTTACTCGCCACCAGGGGGCACTCTCCACTAGTAAACGCATTCAGGCAGTGTACTGTTGTGTTGGTACAGTATTTTAACAATCTGGCAATTTGAAAAAAGAGTTTTAAATAAAAACAAGAGTTTTTAAAATAGAAATCTAATGTTACAACCTGTGTTTTATAATCAGCGGCTTAGGGTATTTTGTGATTGTTTATTTTTTTTTTTTTCTCAAGTGACTTTGTCATTGGAAGTTAGCCTTGGTCATTTTTCTGTTACATATTCATGATGTATTGAGAATCTCACCTTGACATTTGAAATGGACTGTTTGGAGAAATTTTGACTGCCCGGGCGTCAACGAAGATCATGTCCTGGTTTTTCATCAGGTGACCATCCCCTCCCTTGAAATCGATGTTTCTCTTCTCCACACCGGCCTTTCATCACCTCATGATCTACTGGCGTTCATGTTGAAACCACGGCTTTATTTATCGTAACCGCATCCCGATTTGAGCACCGTGCCTCACCCCTAAGATTAACATTTCACCAAGTGGCTTATTAGAGCAATTCATCAAATCAGTGGGCAGTGCTGATTAAATCAACTTGGTAATAAATGGAATGATCTGAAGCCTTCTGACACCCCGGGTCCTCGCAGCCCACCTGCCTGATTAGGAGCCAATTTATCCCAGAGCTTTCCACACAGCCTGGCCTTTTAATTGGGGCAGCAATGAGAATGTCATACTGTTTTCATGATGGCGCATCCTGCCGGCGCTTGATGAAAGATCTCGCCGCATCAATTTAGCTCCATGATGAGACAATTGGCCTGTGAATGGACTTTCTTGGCAGAGCCCCACCACAAGACCAAACCTTGGCAATCGGGCTTTGCTGTCACGTAGCGCTTCTCCAACTTGTAACAAGCGTCACCGCGCAACCAAAAATATTTACAGCTCCGACTATCACTTAAAAAATGCCATCAGTGTCTATTATAGACCCTTTCAAACTTGGTTTGTATCAATCAACCTAAAGTGTCGTCTTTTGGATCATAGAGGAAATCTGTTATCAAAAAAAAAACTTTATTTACATATAATACAGTGGGCCCCCGTGTTACGAGATTGATCCGCGGTTGGGGTCGTAAGGCAAATTCGTCGTATGACGGGCAATCCAAACCTTTGTTAAATAGCTAATGGGTTTAGAACCCCAGGTAAAAACATCAAAATTGTACATACAGATTCACAATTGTTAGTTTCAAAATGGCTAGTTTCATATTTCTTGATTATCTCCAGCTCTGTTTCTATATAAATCATCATCTTCTCTCTTTAACATCACTAGCAATATTGAGACCCTTGGCTAACCCTTTCAACTTTGAATTAAGCAGTAAAAGGCACTATAAATACGTTTTTGTAGCCACTCACGGTAGAACAAAGCTTTACCGTTCCGCCATTTTGAAACGAGTGAAGCCGACCAATAGCAGACCAGCATTGTAGTCACGCGTTGCATGGAAGCAGTTAGATGGCAATAGTAAATGAGTGCAATTACCTAAAAACGCCAGCAGGTGGAGGCAAAACAACACAAATACAGCCAATCCCCTAGGGTCGTGACAGTTTTTTGTCGCAAATCCGGGAAAATGTCATAAAGAGGGGATGAAAAAACTCAGTATTCCAGGTCGCAACATGAAAATAACGTAAATCAGGGACGTTGTTACTCGGGGTCCACTGTGAATGCTTTAGTGATCATTTTAGTAATCTTCGAACCTAAAATCTTTTATTACCTTGGTATTTCATTAATCTACCGTCTTCTTCATTCTTATTTCGCCAGCTACTTTAGACCCTCTTTTATCCAAACATTTTTAAAACAAATTGAAAATAAATAAGAAATCAATCAAAATCGACATAAGTACCTGGACTGGAATGGCTGGACTCTTAAAAAGAAACATAAAAATAAAGATGATTGATTGAAGGTGTTAAATGGGTTGAACACAATATACTTTAACAATAATAATGATGGATAATTTTGCCACCTTTTAATCATGTGCTCTTGAAGTACACATTTTCTGGCTGGATGTTAGTTTAATTTGTAAAAGCTTTTACTGGTTAATCAACAGTTTTGTTCCCTGTGCATTTGGGTGTTATTAATATTTTCGAGAGAATGAGAGTGTCATAAAGTGATCTTCAACTTTATGCAACTAAAACTCAATAAGAAAAAAAAAAAAGTCACAAATTCACAAACAAGAAAAATTGTTGTCCTTGAGAGACGGTGGCCTAATTTCTCACGGGCCAGACATCTCTACCTGTGCATTGCTTTTTTTTCGATTCATTTGTCTTTGTTTACCATGTAATCACACTCTAAACAGGCTAAATTGGTGGCCCCCTTATTCTGAATGCAGATGAGCCGCTCTATAGGGTGACGCATATGCTAATCCCCCCGTTCGACATCCACTCAGTTTTTTTTTTTCCCGCCGTGCGCTTGCTGGCTGGTTCTACCTTGGCGTTATTGTACATTTGTATGCAGGGACGTAGCAAGTACAGAATGTTGACGAAAGCCGCATCAGATGGCCGCCTATGAATAGTCAATTAAGCTTAAACTCGTCGCAGGGACGGCCGATGATTTGAGGCTGGCTGTTGGAGGAGGGAAGAAAAGCCGGCCATTATCTAGCTGCTAATTATCTAGCCGCCGCTATTTCCATTTGCCAGATAGTTTGTGATTAAAGGGTTTGGTCAATCAGATAGATAACAGGGATTAGAAGCAGGAGGAGTGAAAGTCGGAGAATGCGCCAGCTAAGCGATGGCTCCCTTCGATCTTGTGTAGACTTTCAACAAAAATGCTGCTAAAAACACGACAATTGCTTGTTAGCGTCAATATTCCCTGGAATGTTTGAAAAGAGTCAAAGTCTTAGGTTTTAAACCTTTTTAAAATGGTACGGTCTGTCTTTGCGGTCTGCGACGTGATAATGACACTTGAAGACGTAGCCATTCACTGGTCTCTACCGCCACCTGTTGGCTTGAGGTGAAACACAAGTCAACAACATTTTTTTTTTGTTTGCTGATATAGTTTGACTGCCGCTTAACGGAATGTCGCAAAAATCGCAGGAAAATCAATGAAATAAATCCTCTTAAAATGCATCTCAAAAATGGTAATTATAATGATTTCAAATGGTCCAAAATTTGGACAATGATTGTTTTCGTACACAAAATCTCACACGTTCGGCTGCAGTCACATAGAAATGTCAGGATCGTTGCATTTTGAAATTTTACGTTTTAGTCATCTGCTGGAAATTTTAGGTCCCCAGTTTTTCTTCCCATTGATTCTTTTATGATGACATAAAACAAAGAAATAAAATAATTTCCATAATTTGTAACATAATGCCACAAGGGTTAAAAGCACATAATCCACAAAATGCTTATTTGACTTCAAGTTTCTGGCTAAAATAGCAAACTTGCAAGTTGTCTCAACTTTTAGAATTTTTTTTTTATCCACCTAATTTCTCTTTAGGAATATTTGGTTAAAAATGAGTTTAAAAACCCTGGCTGCAAAGGCTTTATGCGATGACAGGATGAGTGCATTATTTCAAATTAAGAGCAAATTAATTGGAAAATTACCAACTTATTGCAAAATTGTGAATCCTTTGCAAAACTTCGTCATTTTGTATTGTCGAGTTTTACTCGGATGCGCATTGCATCAACGTCAAAATTTTCCACCAGACGAGACAGAGCTAAACCAGATAATGTTACTTCATCTATCTTGAGGTGTTTTTGAATAAAATAAGCTTAGTAATACCACTGCAAATGTACTCTCAGAGACGATGAAATCAGAAATGGATGACAGCTAAAAATACTTTGCGTTTCTGAGTGTATACGGTACACGGCAACACATTTATTTCCTATAGATTGACAACCACTCGTTTTATCGAAGATAATCACGCGGTTGAATCTAAAAATTGGATATAGAGAAAAGTAATATGCAATCTTCGAGAAGATGCAAGTGGGCCATCCATGTAAAGTCAAACGTGGACTCAGAGCAGATGCAGGCTATTAAACAAGGAAATTACCCAGCGACAGTGCATGGATTATTAATAACCAATATCACACTCGCCATGGTCATAAAGACACACACGCAAATAATAATAGAAGGCATCAAAGGGAAAATGACATGTGGATAATATGTAGGGGGGACACGCCCCTTAAATGCTCACTGTAGCATCCAGCCTATGACGTATGTTATTATTCTTTATAAAATGTTCCAGGTTGTTAAATTAGCCAGATATTTGAACTTTTCTGGTTGTTGGATCTAACAGTATTTTTTTCCCTTCATGGAATGTGAAGATGAATTTTTAATGGCTAGAAGTGAGATTGTAGAGGTGCCATCAATGTTAATGTATGTTGCGCACGTGCGTGCGTGTGATTTTTGGCCCCTCGTGATGAGTGTGAGCTGGCCACCGGGCTGGAAAAAATTAGAGTTGACCAACCAGCTGCTCCTGTTACTGTTTGTAATTACAAAGGAGGGAGGGGGTATTTTCCGAGCATTTTTTTTTTTTTTAACCCTAATCACCGCCCTCAAACCGCCGCGCTCATTTGATGTAAGGCGAATGTTCCTCAACTTGAAAATTCAAGTTGAAGCAATGGAGAAAGAGGCTGGACAGGTACATTGGAAAAGTATGCTGACTAATTGAGACAAATGAACAGCAGGCATGAGGAGCGCCAAGGAGACAGCGGTGAATTTATCTAGTCCGTCTTTTGCCCTTTTTCCTCAGCTCGCCTCCACTCATTTTATTGAAATCCATTTTTTTCCCCCCCTTTAGTTTGAATAACAACACAAAGCGTCCCTGTCTCCCTCTTTGTGCACATTTAGAATCTATAAATCATCTAAGGCAAACCGCACTGTTCCTTCATTTATTTTGCAGGATAAATCATACTTGAGGCTTTCCTGGGTGTTAATGAATTAGTTAAGACATTAGTTAAGTATCATGTAGGGGAAAACCCCAAAACATTAATGCTAGTTTTATATATATATATATATATATCGTATTTTCTGCATTATAAGGCGCACCGTTTTATAAGACGCACCCTCAATTGATGACATATTTTAAAACTTTTTCAATCATAATATAGTAATACTCAAAGTAATGACAATAATAACTCAAATAATAACTCTAAACTCTCAATAGCATCATAACTCAATGCCAATATGAGCAACCTTGTTCAACTGTAAACACACAAAAGAATTAGGTAAAACTTACTTTATCAGTTCATTCCCCATTTACAAATCCCCATAAATAAGGAGCACCTGATTATAAGGCGCACTATCAGCTTTTTAAATTTTTTTAAAAAGCTGATGGTTTAAAACCATCAGAATTAAAAAAAAAAAAAACACCAAAATTTTAAAAGCCTTAAAATATTAAGTCTTTTTGGTGCGCCTTATAGTGCAGAAAAAAAAATATATAATATGTGTATATATATATATATATATATATATATATATATATATATATATATATATGTATATGTATATATATATATATATATATATATATATATATATATATATATATATATATATAATGTGTGTACCAGCTAATATAAGTTCTGCTTCACCATATTTCATTTATTTATTATGTAAGAAGTGTCAATTTTCTCCTTCCGTGTATGAAATTTGAATGAAATACATCTAAATTTTGAACAAGCTCCCTCCATATGAATTAGCATTTCCACTGAGGTACTTTATTCTGCATAATATTATTTGTATCATAAGTAATGCATACATGGAGTAATGTGGCAGTCGCTCGATGCGTTAAAGTCATTCGATGCATTGACCTTGTCGGTAGCGCGTTGCATGTTTATGACATGTGTGAGTCGTGTTCAGAAGTTGCTGAAGCCGACCTTAAAGTGGCGGCGCTGGAATTTCCCAGCCGAGCAGCAAAAAGGCAAACTATTACTCATTTATGGCCATCACATCATGGCGGCCACATCAGATTTCTCGTGACGTTACTAATGCTTCAGCATCTGAGGCCGTCTGTGAACTTTGAATTTGTGACCTGGTTCAAAATCCCTTTGGTTTCCGGTGACTCTCTTCCGCCGTCCCCGAGAGTCACCGCAGAATCAAAAAGCTTGCTTGTAACAGCTCCTTTTTTATTTTTTTGGGTCCGGTGCTGCAGTGCCGGTTGTTGAGTAGAATTAATTATCACCTCCGCCAAGGACATTGTGTTTGCACCTACATCAGTCACTCTATTAGCTGGATTACTCAAAAACTGCTAGAGTGGCACTAGCTAAAAAAGAGATCCCATTACAGTGGAACTTAACCGACGGAATGCGGGAAGGGCTCAGATGTCCGTTACATCTCAGTGGATTTTTTTTCATTGCCGAAAAATGTCCGATACTTCACAAAATTCTTGCAAGTAAAGATTTAAAGATGATCAATACTTGAAATGGTGATCGGAAGACAGGCTAATGGTGAGCTGTATTGTTAGCGCGTCTGTATTTTTTCACCTCAGTTATTAGATCTCATAGATAAGAGCTTCGCAAAATAATATTAGTGTCCTCGAGCGAAAATACGATGTTGGGCAGCACCTGGATCAAAATCTATGTGAGCAGCTAGATACGGCGACGCTAAGTTAAATTCGATGTGAATTACTGTAGGTTGAAGCTGGCTTGCATTGCCTCAGCTAATGGCTGGAGGAATGTAAAAAAAGTTATGAATAAATGAAAATCTGTCATATTGCAAATTGTGTCTGGAAAGGTCACTCAGAATTTTGAAAATCGGTTGAAGCTTTCTAAAAAAAATTGAGCCAAAGTTAACTGGTAATTTTTTTTTTCGATTAAGAAAAAAAACCCTTCTGCTTTCGGTATTTTCTGCACAATGAGGCACACCACTTTATAAGTCAAACCTTCAATGATTTACAAACTGTTTTTATATATAGGACACACCGCATTATAAGGCGCATAGAATAGAAGCTACTGTAATGGCTGGGGTTGCGTTGTGCATCCACTAGATGGAGCTGTGCTAAAGGGAATGTCTACAAAACAAACAGATAAGTCAGTCAAACTTTTCAATCAAAAATGAAGAATTAAGAGGATTCGGCAATGGGAAAAAATACCTCTTGATTGCATTAAAAAACTGTTGCGATCAATTCCACAGAATTTTTTTTTCAATCAAATTGCAAGCAAAACAGAATATAACAATATATTGAGTTGATTTAAAATAATTTTCTAGATTTCTTGTTTAAAATTGTGCTTTATTTTCCCAAAAACTAACATTGTTTGCACCTTGTCAGCAAATAAATTGCTTTTAGCATTTAGCAAAATTTCAAACAGGGTGTTATAAAAAAATAACTGTAAAAAAAAATAAAAAATACATTAACTGAAATGCAGAGGTAAAAACTAAAGAATTTACACAGCAATTAAGATTTTTTATTTTGTCCGCCAAAAATGCATTGCATGAAAATTGAAGGTTTTTAGGTATGATTTATAGTACGAATATATAATAACAGAAGTCACATTTGACCGCGTTTCATGACGAGATCTCATGAGACCATACAGAAATGCTATACGCTGTTTGACGTGGACAACTGCATCATTTTACTTGCTAATTGTTTGCGGCGCTAACTCTCCGGACCGTGGCTGTCTCGGTCCGCGGCGCGACTTGATTGTTGATCTTCCCGCAATAATTCCGCAATGCGAGATGAGTCCCGGACTGTTTTGAAGAAGCATTGTAATTGGTTAATGAGTCGGAAAGGAAAAGCTTCTTGATCTCATTTCCAGTGCTTAATTAACCTTGGAGTCGGGAGATTTCCCCGTGGTGCCGGGGACGAGGCCGGGGGCACTTGGCTCCTCCCCCTCCCCGCCTTTGCGTCCTTCTCGCCGGCGTCGCTCTCTCTCTCTGGGCCGCGCGACACCCCGCCAATGACAATAGCTCATCTGGAGTGTCCTTCGCGTGGCAACAACACTTTTTATTGACGAAATGGAAATATGCAAGACGCGGCCCTTGCCGTTTTCTTCAAGACCAGAAGAAAACGCGCCGCTCTTCATCTACGACTTTGACTCTTCCCCGGGCCAGCCCGATTCTGCGGCCTCAGGGGTGCGAACCCAGTTCTGACAGAACTGATCTCGGGTTCATCCTCAGCCCCCTCCCACGAGACCGGAACGACTTCCTTGGCCTGCTTGGTTTTGGCCCCGCCTTCTGTTCTTCATTTCTTCTTCTTCCACCATTCATCTCTCCGTCTCTCGGAATCCAATCCGCGAATACGAGCCGGTATTGACTTGGTTGAACCCTCCAGCCGAAGTTCTTACCCGAGCAAAAAGACGAAGCTCTCGAGCGGCGTCGCGGCTTTCACCTACATTATCTTTTCGCCGAGAATGGTCAGAGCTCTTCACAAACGGCGGGATCATACCCGCCCGAGGCTTTTCTCCAGGAAGCTCATTAAGAAGAAAGTACGCGCAAACAGTGACCTCGTCCTCACCAAAGTCGAAGCAACAATGTGAGGGATAAAAAGGCCAAGATGATTCACTTTCAGCTTGATTAAAATATGCTTGCAGCCACCGCTAGGAACGGCGAATTGATTTTGCTTTCACAAAATGATGAGCGAATAGATTGGAACCTCGGAATTTGAAAGGTTTGAAACATCCCGGGTTTTAATTTACCTTAGCTTTAATAGTTGTCTTTGAATGCAAAATTCTCGCCGTCTGCTCGCGCCGCGATTCTCCACATCACATTTTAAGGGTACGGCTCTCATCTCGGAATCGACTGCATTTTTAATTGGCCGTTTCAGTCTTGGACGGGATTCTGAATTTTTGATCAAGACCGATCAAGACCAAAATGAATACTACTGCTGTGATAAATTTGCATAATATGAAGAAGAAGTTAAACAACAGAGTTGCTTAGATTTGAGTAGGACTGTCACCCGAAAGTCTTTTAAAAATGGATTATCCTTATCAATTATTCCATCGTATAATCGAGAAACTGTTGCCGCATCCTAATTGTTGTTATTATATTTAAATAATCTAAAGAGGTTTATCGTGAGTTAGTATAACCTTATGATCTATTATCGAAAAATTTCCATGGCACCCTGGTTGTGAGTTGCCTTTGAAAGGGTTCATGCAAAACATTTTTTTCAATACGTTCAAAATTGACAATATTTCCAATTTTTAATGGCAGTAAACGAGCCTGACATGGGCTAAATTTGACATCTGCAGGGTGTACCTCTCGATATCCCATTTGCAAGCATTTAGAAGGCACGGCTTGTTGAAAGTCGCCATGTTTTGACAATCTTTGCAATATTTTAGTATTTTTTTGTATGCTTTTCCTTTGAAATCACACGTCAAAAACATCTAAAAGAACGAGTCGGGTCAACATTTCCCCCAGGTGTTAGTCACTGACAATTCTACGACAATATCACATAAGTCAGAGCTACTCGTCAGCTAGGTACCATTTCGTTCCGTTTCTTCTTCTACTTCTTCTTGGTTACTGGTCACACTATGTGCTTGACTGCCCTCTATTGGTTAATTTTGAAGAATTTTTGCTATGTTTTTTGTTTGGGATTTCTTTTTGACGTTTTGATATCTGGATCTAATATGGACAATGTCCTGGTGTTGGTCGGCGTAGCCTTGACTACAAGACTTTCCGTGCAGCGGAAGCTAGCGCTAAACCCGTCCGCACCTGCGACTCCTCGCTGTCGCCTCCAGCTTCAAAGCACATCATTTACACATCGTCGCCCCTCTTCCAAGTTCTGGGTGCGAGGCCATTTTTCTCCATCTCTTTCTCGATTCTCGGCTCCGGTCTTGCGCCGTCTGCCGTCCCGCATCCTCTGGCATACTTATTCCGCTCCTCCGTCTGTAGCCCCCATCAGAGACGGAGCCATATGGTCGGGGGCCTCACCGGTTCTCAGCCCGCGGTCATGTGGGCCGTCGCGCCACAGAGGAAAGTCCCCGGCGCTCCAAGACGGCTCCGATGCAACAGGAGAAGATGCGGCGTGAAATTTGTAATTATGGTCTGCATTTGCACAAAATCTGTGTGACATTATAGCACTTTATTACAGCAGCAGGTGGAGTCGCGGTGAAACAGGTGGTCGTTTGACATTGACATAATGAAGGTGGATGTTCATTTGGATGACCCAGATTCAGCTGCTCGAATAAAACGGGAAAAAGCGCTTTTCCCTTTGCCAAACCACGCGAAGCCGGCCTTATGGTAAATACATTTTTCGCCTCGGGGACCGTCCAAAAATCACTGGAGCGGAGACTTCCTTGTCTATTACCTTCAAGAAAACGCTAACCCCTTTTAATTAGATCTCCTGGAAGAAAGAAAGTGTAAGTCTGAAAGCGAGACAATCAAAGTACCAATAAAACGTCAGTCTGCGCCACCCCTTTGGAAAAACGAAAATCACAAAATCAGAATAAGTAATTAGAGGAAGATGAAATGAGGATCTTGGTGTATTGGAGTTCCGGACAGATTTAGAAATGGAAGCCAAGCGTAGGAAGAGGCGGAGCGCAGCGAAACAGCAATGGGAAGAGGTGTGAAATTGAAAGGCATAAATCCCTACCGGTGTGGGAGCCGCGGCGGCCGTAAGACGCCAAACCAACTCCTGTTCCCATTTTAATTGGGAGCTTGCCCATTGTTGCCTTTGAACCTGCTCCACAACTCCCTTCAATAAGGTGCGAGTTAAGCACATTTTCCATTTCAATCCCCATCAGGATGACGTAATGCAAATCAACGCCGCAGCAACCGCGTTAATTGACCCGGGCAGATTTGGACTCGTCAGACCCACCTCTAAAAAAACAGCCCTTGTGAATTGTATACTTTGAAACTAGCCCTGCTAAATGCACTTGCTAATAGTCCCCATCTGGAGAAGTCTTTAAAAAATCTGATAAATGATTGCCGGGCCTGCTCTTGACAGTGGGCTCTGGCCAGCATCCCCCCCCCCCCCTCCCCCCCCCCCTCCCCCGCCTCTACTGGGCTATTAGACCAAGCTCCCGGGCAACAAACCATACATAGCAAATGTACCTCTTTAGCAATATGATAATTTATAAAGGCACCCAGCGAGACTAAATGAATATTCTGCATATATATTAAGTGCAGGCGTAGTTTGTGCTTAATGGATGGTGCGCGCCACGCAGCACCTTCGGACAGCGCCAATTGGCAAGAACTCCCGGGGATGACGGAGTGAAGGCCAGTCTTGCTTTGACAGCGTTTAATAAGTCATGAAAAAAAAAAGACGGGTGGATTGGCAGAGAGAGGATTAGAGAGCTTCTAGAAGAAATGGTGAAAGAGCGAGCAGGTCGCTACTGTAATTGGTCAGCGCTCTTTGCCGTGAGTTGGATCCAGTTCTTTGTTTGGGACCTTGACCCTGGACTTGATATTTGGAAAGAATGTTCATTGTCCTTGGTCATTCTTGGCACAGCTAAAAGATTGACCTCAGTGCCATTTCCAACACCCTCTGAACGAGGGTCCAAATACTTCCATTTTCTTGCTCACTTTGGCAAGGTTACATCATGTAATACCTTCTGGAATTGAGCCAAGGATGTTTTATTTAATATATGTAATATTTTAAATAACCCTTTGCTTTGATTAAAAAAAAAAAAATCTACATTTTGCCCTTTTTTTCCACATTATGGGTCGCACCAGTAACTGAGTTAACTCATTGAGTGCCGTGGACGAGAATTCTCGTCTTTTAAAATAATGACAATAATAAATAATAAAATTCTGGTCAAATATGTTTTCTTATGGCGAAAAGCTGACACCCTTGACCAATGCTTACCTAATAGAGGACATGTGAGCACTGTAGTGCTAACTGTGACCATTGGTCGGCAGTGTTTCCACATTTACAACACAGTTATTTCCTCCATCAATTCTAACTGAAGAATGGAAGTCAATCTTTCATATGGCAGCACCCATATTTACATAGACATAGCACACAAAATTCTGTTGGCCTTGAAAGGTGAGTGAAGACGCTAAATATACGAGCACTAGAGAGGTTTGCTTTTCCAATAACGTATGACAGTGAAAGTATTAATTAGGGTTCAATTTTTCTAATAAAAGGATATAATTTAAAATGTATTTTATTGATTTCAATTAATCAGTGAGTAGTCAATAAATTACTAAAATAATTTGAGCCAATACTTCATGAACATTGAGAGTGCCACTGCCCCCTACTGGCGTGGATGTTTAATTACACATTTTACATTTTTTACAAGGCAAAAACGAAACAAAAAAACAACAAGAAAGTTTACAGAGTCATAAAGTTCAATATAAGTTCTAAGTCTTGTTTTGGGTGCGCGTATGCAAAACCAGATAGAACGAATCCTTGAAGCTTAATAAGTTTGTAAAAGCACATCCTTTTGCACACCTTAACCATCATCAATCTCAAGGCTTCACATGCCCTCCCCCTTGAGTCCTTGGCTCTGTTTTTGGCTCTGTCTCTATGCAGGTAGGAGGTCTCCTGATACTTACCACTACGCTAGCTCACTTCACATTAATGCAACATCCCTCCCCATTAAGAACTCCGTCCGCCATCGGATCCTTCTTCCCTGAAACGATAGATCTCGTGTCTACGTGAGCTAGAGTGCACCTTTAAAGGAGGCCGCTTGTTTTTTGAAGGCTTCCCAGAAACAAAATGCATCTTCTTCATGGAAAATTGTACCGAAACATCCTGCGCACGGTGAATTGATTCCGTAGAATCGAATGTAATTTCGAAACTGACGACATGCCAAGTTCACAAAGCGTTTTAATGGCGTAGCATATCATTAAGATGTTTATTACCCAGCGACAAATTTAAAGATTTGACTATGGATTGAAATGAATGTACGGAGATTTCACCGCCTAACCTGCCATGTGGGAAATTTCATTCCTATGAGCTAAAATTGTCCGATTAATCGGTTGAGCCCTAATGAAAACTAATAAACTTCCTTTGAATTCTACTAAGATGAATTGAAGAGGCAAAAGCCAGAACTCCATAATAAAAGCCACACAAAACAATAAAAAAAATGATCACTAAACGTATCATCCTATATTCATGCTGAAAGATCATACATGGAGGTTTTAAAAATTTTATTCAAAACAAATCTTATTTAAAATATTTTTTTTTCAAACTTCCTGGTTACAGCAAGGTCACACCTTCAACACTGACTGAATGAAACTACATTATTTTTTTTTAGAAATAAGAACCAACATATTTTAACCATAAGACCATCATACTTGGGTTCGTTAGAATAATGCACCAACACAACAATAACACACCTAATTGAAATTGTACAATAAATTATTGGAGCTTACATCTTCCTCTTCAACCTCCGCATTAAATGTATTCATGATTGACGCGAATGTCTGATGGCTTTCACGCCCCCTTCTAGGAAAGAGAAAACTTTTCGCGGCCCCCCACCTGGATGGCGCTCTATAAAGATTATTATCTATAAAAATTGTAAAAGTATACCTAAATCTGTATTCTTTCTAAAATTAACAAAAGAAAAAAATAATATTAATCAACGTTCAACAATTATTTATTTTTACAATGTTTATACGGGTTACAGCTTAGTCTAAAACAGAAAAAAAATGTGCATCAAAGTGATAAAAATTAAAGTGAAAATTCTTATTTTATTGCAATTACACGGGTTGACCTGGGGTCTACTATTTGAGAAGCACTGACGTAATCCATAGTAAAAAACAAAAAAACAAAAAAAAAACGTCCGCAGGGTTCTAAAAGTCCAAAACCGCAATCCCAAAAAAACATTAAAGCACGTTGACTAGTAAAACTGCTGACATTTGCGTGCTTTATTTCATGTCTTGATTTCGCGCCATTCCCCGAGCGTCACCTCCAAATCAATTTCAAAGCGAGTCCGGCTGAAACGGGGTCTCGCAACGGAGGGGGGGGGGGGGGGGGGGGTTGCTACAAGCTCGCCGCTTTGTTCTCGGCAGCTGCGTCTCGGGCGTCCCGCTTTCGCGACTATTCCCAGTCCGGGCCCGCCGACGAGCCGCATCCCTCCCCCCCCCCCGCCCGTGATTTGCGGCGCCCGCTGGGGGACGGGGCCGGCTCCCCCATAGGTTGCGATCTGCAAACAATGAGCCCCGCGTCCGTGACGGATGGCCTACATCCCTCCCCATTTGTCTGCACTTTATCCCCATCACGCAATCAATTGTTGGTGCCCAAAGTTTGCTTAACACGCACTCCCCGCCGAGGGGGCGCCGGCGCCGAATTTAGCCGACGCGCTGGAGAAAGAGATCAATGTTGTCCCAAAGTGGATGAGAGGGACTTTCACAGTGACTTTCAGCCTCCTAATTAGGGACAGGACAGCCCAGCTAGCTCTCCGGGTGACATTTAACTGGACGTACTTGATAAATGTCACAACGCCGCATACAGCCACGACAAATGGATGCATCAACAACGGCTTCATAACCTTTACTGATAGTCCCTGCCAGGAATTCAAATTCTTTATTTGCGCTACCTTGCATCTCTAAACACCGTGTCCTCATAATCGACGGGGAAGAGCGCCTTTGCCGATTGTGGGGAAAAAAAAGGGGGGGGTGTCGGGCGCCCTCGCCGTGCGCGCCGACGCCAAATGATGTTGGCGGCGCGAAAGGGGACCTTTGTAAGCAATCACGGGGAACGGAGTGCTCGGTATAGCTTCGTATCTTCGCCGAACTCGGATGTTGGCGGGCCGGCGGAATTAATCAGCTCCCGAGAAAGAAATGTCATGCGCATAATATCCCGAGCTCAATTTTCGTCCTTTCATCATGTAAACTTCAAAATAATAAGACAGCGACGCCGTCTCCATTTTTTTTTTAACCGGGCACTCGTGAATGCAATCATGCTACTTTTGTGTTGGTGCGGTATTCTAACAATTCAAGCGGGTCTGCGTTATTTTTGAAAATATGTTGGTCCTGTCCTGAATAAATATCAAATATAGTCGAGTTTGAATTGTTGGTTTCAGGAATAAAATTGCTATTTTTGGACTGGTCTTAAAACTTAAAAGGAGGCACTTTTGCACGGAAATTAGCAACTTAAACCTGTTATAAAAAAAATTCTGGTCATGAAAAAAAATCCACAATTTAGCAGAACACTGTGTATTCATTTTCACGTAAACTTATGGATAGTTTGTGCATAACTTGCTTAAATGTCAAAATCCACTCATTTAATCCCAAAATACATATTTATATTTTGTATCTTTCATGAGACTGTATTCAATCCTTTGTATGTATGTATTTGTTATCAAGTTTTAGATAAAGGAGTGTCTGTTTTTAAAAAGTAATTTTGAAATTGTCAAAATGTATTTCATGTCTACAATCGCTTGCTAGCAAAGCTAAAGCAGCATTTTATTTTATAATGCAATTTTTGACCAAATAATCAAAAATTGACCCTAAGAAGACATTCAATTCGCCATTTTAGTTTCTAAACTTCAGCATAGCTGAAAAGTAACAAATATATTTGTTGTCAAATCGCAGAACATTACAATACATTGACAATTATTGAACAGACAACTACTCCATTTTCTTTTTTTTTTTGTTTCTTTTGAAATGGGATCTGTTTAGGTCCCATCGGAAACGGCGTAAACGCTCTGTGATTAGAAGTGACATCTTGGCAAGTAGCTGAGAGTGGATGAGCTCACATGAGGCCGGTTGCGAATCAACTGACAGCCACATGACATTTTTAGGACAAGGCAAAAAAAAAAAAAAAAAAGGTGGCCTATTATGTTATCGCAGGAAGTCAGCAACCTAAAAGAAAAAGATGAAGCACTTTCTCTTTCATTTGCGATACTTTTGTTGCAGTTAGCGATTCTCCTCCAAAGAACAAGCCCCAAATGGTCATGTTATGGCTTCGGAAAGCGCAGCACTTCCTGTCTTTTGAAGTGCGTCTTTGATATGGAGAATATGTACATAGATTCATCGCGATGCTTTTGCCCCTCTGCATATAAAGTAAAATCATTTATCTGATTAAAGTGACTGTCTAAATATAAATCCTTGATTTGTTTCAGGGATTCTTTTATCTAACGCCGAGCTCTCCTTGGACCTGCGCTCCTGAGCGATTACGTGTGTGTGTGTGTGTGTGTGTGTGCGTTCCTATGTAGCCGAATGCTCGTGTGTACCTGCATATGCATGTATGTGCGCGTGTACTCCCATGCTTCACATCACGCAGCCTTAGTTGCTTTGCGGTGGCTAATTGCCTCTCCTGAGGAATAATTAGATGACAAAAGCAAATCTAGCGGTGCCTCTGATGCAAAAAAAAAAAAAAAAAAGATGTATGCTATGTCTTGAGGACGCTTCGGCGAGCCGTGCCATTTGTTTGCGATGGAAATCTGCCAGTGGCGGCGACAGGAAGGGAGGACATAGCAGAGGCCGCGCATTCGCCGACCCAAACATCGGCAAAGAACGATGGGACCGCAATTAATTACTGCTAATTAGATGTATCCGTTATATTTACTGGGCCAACCATAAATCAAATGGTCAAGTTATTTTTAGCCCGCGCGTGCATGCCCGAGCCGTATTTGTTTTGTTGTCGGTGTCGCTGTTTATTTACCGTTAGCCTTCCAGGTGTTCAGAGTCGGGTCGCTGCACATTCCCTCCTCAAAGATTAATAATCCATTAGTAATCTGTTTCACTAATGAGCATAGTGGAAGGGGTGGATTTAGGGCCTTGGGCAGAGACGGTCAAGGGAAACCGCGCACGCTTCATTTTTCAGCCAATCAGATGTCTTTGGGGCTGCCTTTCATGGCAAAGACAAATTTCAGTTTGGTTGATTATGTCAGAATCATGCGCGCTGATTATGAATCATGCGCGCGTGAGGCGATTCGGGTACAAATGTTTTCCTTTTCAAATAAAGAGCAAATCAAATGAAACATGAATCAACATATGTACTCCAGCCAAAATATCTTTATCGGTAATTACAACGAGTCACCAGTCCCCACAAAAGTATCGTGCGCTCTCCTGGGATGCTCATTTGTGTCCATTTTGTCTCGGTCTGCGTCCCGGCCAAACTCAACTCGGCTTACTAGGATTTTGTCGGGTAGCTGCAATGAGTCTCGTTAGACAGACCAAAAACAAATGCCTACTACAGTGGACGCAAATCAATAGACAGGCCCTCAGTATAGTTATTTTGTCTTATTTCTGACAAGGAACCCCACTGACAATACACAAAATAAAGCAGCGGCGTCCAAACATGGTCCCCAAAGGGTTCGCTAAGCCGCATGTTTTTGAAGCTTCCCTCCTCCAACACACCTAATTCAGCTCATCGGCATAGTCTTTATTGAATCCATTAGTTATACATGTAAATGATCAGTTGCAAGGCCACCCTCTCTGGACACCGTCTTTGCCTGTCCAAATTGTCTCCTGCCTAAAAAAAACAAAACTGGGTAGAAACGCGACACTCTCCTCCCTCTCCGCCTAATGAAGTTTGCAACGTGACATGACACCGACAAGACGACGGCCCACCGGAGAGAGGTTAACAACCCCACGTCTCTTAATGACAAGCAAAGCGCCCATTGAGTGAGAAGGACTCCCAAATGTCACCGAAGGGTCCGATGCGTCGGTAATGGCGTATTTGTTCTAAAAATACCCGGAAATTCCCAAGAGCGAGCGTAGAGGTGACTCTTGAAAGAATACTCAAGCTGTGCGCCCACACGTGAAGGTTTGAAGACTTGATAAGCGTTTAGCTGTCACGCCGCCGCGCGCGTTCCGATGGGGCTGCCGGCTGAGGTCTAGCGCATCAAAATGAGATGGTAAACACAGAAGATTCTTCAGCACGCCCGGCAACAATCTACGATTGCGCGTTTCAAGTCGAAACTGAAGATTTCCCCCGTGCCGCCGCTTTTTTGGGTGTTGTTACCTCCACCTACACGCATGGCTGAAACCTGACACCTTCTTTTTCCTTTCTCTTGCCCCTCCCTCGGGGAAGGAGCCCGGCCTCCAGATTGCCCCGCATGATGGATGTGCCGCGTGAGGAATGGGGCCGTCCCGTGGGCCGCGGCGTCGTTTCTGGGTTAAACAGCATCCTATATCAAACCCATCTATACCTTCAAAAGCGGGTGGGTACCTGTTTACTGGGGCGAAAAAGCACCGCAATCCATTTCCTGTCAGCTTCTCTCGCGGAAGCCACAAAAATTTGGACAGGCGAGGGTTTGGGGGTGCGTTCCAACACGTAAAGGCATTTACATGTGAGCGTGATATTGATCATTGTAAAGTTTCGCAATGTGTATTTCATATTGACTTTAGGGCTGGACAATTTTGAAAAATAGTCCAAAAACGTGATCGGGTTTTTCCCACGTTTCAATTGAATGAATTCTTTCGGAAAAGGAAACCTCGAGAGGGCAGGTATATTTCGCATTTTCAGTCATCTTTCAAGGCCAACTGAATATTGTGCGCTATGTAAATATGGGTGTTGCGATATGAAAGATTGACTTCCATTCTTCAGTTAGAATTGATGTAGGTAATAGCTGTGTTGTAAATGTGGAAACACTGCCATCCAATGGCCGCAGTAAGCATTAGTCAAGGGTGTCAGCGACCTTCCATAAAACAATGAATTTGATGAGAATTTTATTATCTATTAATGTTATTACAATTTTAAAACGGCATGGAAAAAGTTAATCAGTTAATTACACATAAATCTTTGGTTTTATTGATTTGGTTTGCATTGAAAAAAATCAGATGAACCACGAATTAATAAAGAAAGAAAATACATGTTTACAGCCTTTCAAAGTTGCATTCGAGCACTGATTCACATTCCTTGAAAATTTAAATGTGAAATTTCCTTCTTTTATGGTTTAGAAATAAATCAGGCAGTTGACAAAACCCATCATACCAAACAAAATGTAGCTACATGATGTAACAAGCTTCAAAAAGGAATTTGAATGACACTGTTAATTTCTGTATATTGAACAAGGCCACCATGCAACCATTGAAGGAATGGCTCCAAAATTTTACTTTCCTGTTGTCATTGAAGTACACCACAACTGTGAATTTTTCATATCCTTATCTTATCGA